>NW_021163509.1:0-45645 GCF_004324835.1 Dendronephthya gigantea
TGGTTAAAGGAATCAATACCAAATGAAGCAATTAATATTCCTATATATCAATTGTTGAGACGAGACCGAGTTCATAAATTACATGGAGGTGTCGGTCTATACGTGAAGTCATCAATATTTTCTCGATTATTATTAGATATGCAAAGCGAAAATGTGGAAGTGTTGTGGGCTCTGCTACGTCCTTCTCGCTTACCTAGAGGGTTTCATCAACTTATAGTAGGTGTAGTTTATCACCCAGAGTTTGGAGACTCTTTTTTTCACCACTAGACTACCGTACGAGATCATGTGCTGAACGAGAATGATTATTTAATTTGCTATATCTTTTTCACGAAATTCATAATGAAAAACGGTTATGATAAGATTCGGACCATCGATTTACCATTTAGCAGACCACTGTCTTCACCACTAGACTACGAGATCATGTGCTTAATGGCTGCGATTATTTTATTTACTTTAACGTTTTCACGAAGGACATAATGAAAAACGGTTATGGTAAGATTCGAAATATCGATTTACCACTTGGCAGACCATTGTCTTCACCACTACATTACGAGATCATGTGCTGAGCGGCTAGGATTATTTGATTTACTTTAACATTTCCACGATGTTCATAATGAAAAAACGGTTATGGTAAGATTCGAACCATCGACTTACCACTTGGAAGACCATTGTCTTCTCCAATAGACTACAAGATCATGTCCTGAATGACCAAGATTATTTAATTTACTATATCTTTTTCACGAAGTTCATAATGAAAAAACGGTTATGGTAAGATTCGAACCATTGACTTATGTGCTGAACAGCTATGATTATTTAATCAAGTTGGTCTTTTTCACGAAGTTCATAATGGAAAAGCGGTTATGGTAAGATTCGAACTATCGCGTTACCACTTTGGAGACCATTGTCTTCTCCACTAGACTACGAGATCATGTGCTGAACGGCTAGGATTATTTGATTTACTTTAACCTTTTCACGAAGTTCATAATGAAAAAACGGTTATGGTAAGATTCGAACTACCAATTTACCATTTGGGAGACCATTGTCTTTTCCACTAGACTACGAGATCATGTACTGAACGGCTATGATTATTTAATTTACTTTAACTTTTTCACGAAGTTCATAATGAAAAAACGATTATGGTAAGATTTGACCCATCGACTTACCACTTGGGAGACCATTGTCCTAATCACTAGACTAAAAGATCATGTGCTAAGGGCTTTCATTATTTATTTTACTTTTTCTTTTTCACGAAGTTCATAATGAAAAAACGGTTATGGTAAGATTCGAACCATCGACTTACTATTTGGGAGACTATTGTCTTCACCACTAGACTACGAGATCATGTGCTGAACAGCTGTTTAATATTTGATTTACTTTAACCTTTTAACGAAGTTCATGATGATAAAACGGTTATGGTAAGATTCAAACCATCGATTTACCAATTGGGAGACCATTCTCTTCACCACTAGACCATGAGATCATGTGCTGAGCGGCTATGAATATTTGATTTACTTTAACGTTTTTGACAAAGGACATAATGCAAAAGGGTTATGGTAAGATTCGAACCATCGACTTACCATTTTGGAGACCATTGTCGTCTCCAATAGACAACAAGATCATGTGCTAAAGGACTAATATTATTTAATTTACTTTATCTTTTTCAGGAAGTTCATCATGAAAAAACAGTTATGGTAAGATTCGAACCATCGATTTACTACTCAGGAGACCATTGTTTTATCCACTAGACTACAAGATCATGTGCTGAACAGCTATTTAATATTTGTTTTACTTTAACGTTTTCACGAATTTCATGATGCTAAAACGCTTATGGTAAGATTGGAACCATCGATTTACCATTTGGGAGACCATTCTTCACCACAGACTACGAGATCATGTGGTGAGCGGCTATGAATATTGATTTACTTTAACGTTTTTGACAAGGACATAATGAAAAAGGGTTATGGTAAGATTCGAACCATCGACTTACACTTGGGAGACCATTGCCTTCACCACTAGACTACGAGATCATGTGCTGAAGGGCTGTGATATTTGATTTACTTTAACGTTTTTGATTAAGGACATATTGAAAAAGGGTTATGGTAAGATTCGAACCATCGACTTACCACTTCGAAGACCATTGCCTTCACCAATAGACTACAAGATCTGTGCTGAAGTGCTATGATTATTTAATTTACTTTATCTTTTCACGAAGTTCATATGAAAAAATGGTTATGGTAAGATTCGAACTATCCATTTACCATTTGCGATATTACTGTCTTCACCACTAGACTACGAGATATTGCGCTGAACGGCTAGGATTTTGATTTACTTTAACGTTTTTGACAAAGGACATAATGCAAAAGGGTTATGGTAAGATTCGAACCATCAACTTATCACTTCGGAGAACATTGCCTTCACCACTAGACAACGAGATCATGTGCTGAACAGCTATTTAGTATTTGATTTACTTTAACCTTTTCACGAAGTTCATGATGATAAAACAGTTATGGTAACTTGGGAGACCATTGGGAGACCCACTTGGGAGACCATTGTCTTCACCACTAGACTATGAGATCATGTAGATCTGATCATAGCCTGAAGGGCTATGAATATTCAATTTACTTCATCTTTTTCAAAAAGTTCATAATGAAAAAACGGTTATGGTAAGATTCGAACCATCGATTTACCATTACTTCTGGCTTAACCACTAGACTACGAGATATTGTGCTGAACGGCTATGATTATTTGATAAATAATGAAAAAGGGTTATGGTAAGACTCAAACCATCGACTTACCACTTGAGAGACCATTGCCTTCACCACTAGAGTACAAGTTCATGTGCTGAAGGGCTATGATTATTTAATAAATAAAGTTCATAATGAAAAAACGGGTATGGTAAGATTCGAACCATCGATTTACCATTTGGGAGACCATTGTCTTCACCACTAGACAACGAGATCATGTGCTGAACAGCTATTTAGTATTTGATTTACTTTAACCTTTTCACGAAGTTCATGATGATAAAACAGTTATGGTAACTTGGGAGACCATTGGGAGACCCACTTGGGAGACCATTGTCTTCACCACTAGACTATGAGATCATGTAGATCTGATCATAGCCTGAAGGGCTATGATTATTCAATTTACTTCATCTTTTTCAAAAAGTTCATAATGAAAAAACGGTTATGGTAAGATTCGAACCATCGATTTACCATTACTTCTGGCTTAACCACTAGACTACGAGATATTGTGCTGAACGGCTATGATTATTTGATAAATAATGAAAAAGGGTTATGGTAAGACTCGAACCATCGACTTACCACTTGAGAGACCATTGCCTTCACCACTAGAGTACAAGTTCATGTGCTGAAGGGCTATGATTATTTAATAAATAAAGTTCATAATGAAAAAACGGGTATGGTAAGATTCGAACCATCGATTTACCGTTTGGGAGACCATTGTCTTTACCACTGAACTACGAGAACACGTGCTGAACTGCTATTTAATATTTGATTTACTTTAACCTTTTCACGAAGTTCATGATGATAAAATGGTCATGGTAAGATTCGAACTATCGATTTACCACTTGACTATTGTCTTCACCACTAGACTATGAGATCATGTGCTGAGCAGCTGTGAATATTTGATTTACTTTAACGCTTTTGACAAAGGACATAATGAAAAAGGGTTATGGTAAGGTTCGAACTATCGACTTACCACTTGGGACCCTTTTGCCTTCACAACTAGACTACAAGACCATGTGCTGAAGGGTTATGATTATTTAATTTACTTTATCTTTTTCACAAAGTTCGTAATGAAAAAACGGTAATGGTAAGATTCGAACCATCGATTTATCACTTTGGAGACCATTGTATTCACCACTAGACTATGAGATCATGTGCTGAGTGGCTATGAATATTTGATTTACTTTAACGTTTTTGACAAAGGACATAATGAAAAAGGGTTATAGTAAGATTCGAACCATCGACTTACCACTAGGGAGACCATTGCCTTCACCACTATACTACAAGAACATGTGCTGAAGGGCTATGATTATTTAATTTACTTTATCTTTTTCACAAAGTTCATAATGAAAAAACGGTTATGGTAAGATTCTTGGGAGACCATTGTCTTCACCACTAGACTATGAGATCATGTGCTAAGCGGCTATGAATATTTGATTTACTTTATTGTTTTTGACAAAGGACATAATGAAAAAGGGTTATGGTAAGATTCGAACCATCGACTTACCACTTGGGAGACCATTGCCTTCACCACTAGACTACAAGATCATGTGCTGAAGGGCCAGGATTATTTCATTTTCTTTATCTTTTTCACGAAGTTCATAATGAAAAAACGGTTATGGTAAGATTCAAACCAGATTCGGACGTTCCTGGACTCGAATCCCAAGTTTTAAAAATGGGAGAGCATTGCGATCACCACTAGACCAGCAGAACTTCAGGAGTGTCACTACACTGTTTTTTTTTTACCTAATTTTTTATTTCACACAACCTTTTTTCGAAGGATTTTACGTAAGTTTAAACACGTTTGCTTTGATGATGATGATTTCTATTTTGTCTAAAACGCACAAACGTGAATCTTATTCGTAACTTTAATCTAATTGATTCATTTGTGCTGACGCTACTGGGTGTCCCAAAAAAAGTACCTATTTTTAATTCAACATAACTTAAAAACGAACTAAAGAATTACAATAAAATAATCCATGTGTAGTTGAGTAATGTCTAACTTAAAGTTTGATATATTTCATATGAAGTTTGAGCAAGTAGTTTCCGAGATATACGCGTTTAAAGACACAGTAACGTTTTGAAATGTGTCAAAAATCAGCAAATAATGGCTTGTTAAATGCAACAATCCGATATCTACAGGGGCAATTTCCTGGTCGACTCATGAGTAAACGCAGCGATTGGCAATGGCCTCCACACTCCCCTGTTCTGACCGTGTGTGATTTCTTCATCTGGGGCTATTTAAACAGCAGATTTGGGAAGTTCCTCATGACCAACAACTTCAAAACTTGGGAGATCTTCGCGAGGCGATTGTTAGGTCATGTCGCTATTTGGACGCCCACATGATTCAAAGGTCTTTGATAGCATGCTGAAACGGGCAAGAAAGTGCGTTGCTGCTGGTGGACATGAATTTGCAGATGAATTAGAGCAAGTAAAAAACGATTTTTAAAAAAACAACTAAAAAATAAGTTACAAGATACCATGTTACGAACCGGTATTGTTGAAACAAGTTTAATAGGCCATTTTTTCCTGATTTTTGACAAGTTTCAAAACGTTGCTACGACTTTAAACGCAAATATCTCAGACACTACTCGTTCAAACTTCATATGTAATATATCAAACTTTAAGTTAGACATTACTCCACTTAATATGGATTGTTTGATTGCAATTCTTCAGTTTCCTTACAAGTTATGTTGAATTAAAAACAGGTACTTTTTTTGGGACACCCGGTATAATATCACAGGTATGGAGACCATTGAGAAAAGGTGCAGCGTTATTTCACCATAAGCTAGTTATATGCGGCCCAGGTGAAGCAAATGGTTACGGTGCGATTGTTTTGTATTTTTAATGAAGTCAAGTCTGATTTCACAGGTCACAAATTAAAATTTGAGGAAAATGGTAATTCAGATTCATTAGAATGTTTCAACATTTTCCACTTATTTCATAGCTGAAATTGTACTCCAAATCTCCATTATAACGCAACAGATATTAAATAACTCTACTTCTCTTAAGCTGCGTTTACACGGTACCATCCGCTCGTCACAACATCTTCGTTTCCATGCAGCGTACACCTAAGATCCTATAAGACACAGTCACTGTCGGTCACAGCAAGGCTACCATCCCCAGTCTGATTTATTTATATCAATTTCTTTCTTATATTACATCCGGTCAATTACGTATCACAATCGCTTAATCACCATGTTCCTCTAGCAAATTGTAGTTACAAGATTATGTATTGCGATATGCATTATTTACGCAATCATTTTGATCGCGCGCCACACTTTCTTCTCACATTAGTTTTGGTCCCGAAAACGTTAAAAGTTGATACAGAAACTACGATCAAAATCTCCCGATTCCTGACCAGAACAAACAAACCAGGACAAGCAAACTTTCCCTGCTCAGTAGGCATAAAGTAAGGTTTTAGATTATCGTGATGGACCATGAACTCTCGACCTGTTTCTGATCTAATCTTATAATTTACGCCTGGTCTTCCTAAAATAGTGTGAGGTCCAAGCTGTTTGGGACAGAATTTCCACTCCTTTGGCCGCCTAAGCCATACATGCTCAAGCCATACAAAATCTAGTTTCCTGCTGACCCAGCAAGTCCGACGAAGCGAGGAGTCCTCGGAAGGATCGCAAAAGTTTATGATCCTCTCGGGTTGATTTCGCCCATTATTCTGCAAGGAAAGTTCCTCTACCGCGAGTGTTGTGACGCTAAGGTCCCCTGGGATGCCAAACTGCCTCGTGAGTTAACGTTAGAAGCTAGATAGACGGCGTGGGAGAAAAGCCTACAGAGAACGTGACCGCACCAATTAAGGAGTCTAGCTAAGTTCCAGTAGCCAAATGAAGATACAGGTCATTAGATCAAGATCATTAGATCTGGTCGCACACGAAAGACAGTATAGAACTTAGTGCTTTAGATTTTAACATATATTTCGAACAGTTGCGTTAAAATTAGAATTCAATCAAGTTAACATTTATTGGGACGGTGAACACTGAACGAGGCACAACTTTTTATATTCTAATACTTTTTATATTATAATAGGGCGGGGTGTTGGAAATTATGCGGAAATAGAATGATTATTATAATGCATGCAAACGTCATGTGTATAAATTAATACTGCATGGGGATCAATAGTAAGTAAGAAAATTGGATAATTAAGGACAGATTGGAAGTGAGGGTTAAACATAGCCTCTAATGGCATTCCAACACAGCCTCCTACTGCCATGAATGACCGGTCTTGTTAAAAACAAATATTATAGGTAAATAAAAATATCTACAATCCCTCGCGAACATCTTCGTCTTATATATTATAATTTCTTATCTTCGCTTTTACCTGGGAGAGTGTCCATTTCCCAGCTGCCTTGACAGACAGCGCAGCCTTGGAACACTCTGGCTTGAGATGCACGTGACTAGGCTGACCTTTGACCGTGAAACTGTCCGTAGTTGAGAAACTTTCCCGAAGCTGAGACTTGCTGACTTCGTCCCCGCGATGGGTTAATCCAGGACTGTCCTCGTCTAGTAGTTTCCAGACATCTTGTAACGACGCGCGGTCGTCTGATGAAAACGAAGGTTTCCATAACGAGACGATGTCGTCACGAACAGTAGACGATTCCGGTAGGCCTGCTTTTTCTGCGAGTTCCGTGTTTGAAGAGTGTTTTTGAAGTTTTGGGCCGACGCGGAATTCTTTTTCCGAGGAGATCATTATTCCTCGCTAGTGTTCTCTGTGCATACTGCAGTTCTTTGCTTGTTAGTTCATATTGCAACTGTTCCAAACCCCGTAGTTGGGATCGGGATGTTTGCGCCACATTCTGCGGATCTTTGGATGATTGACTTGCCTCAATTGAAGGCGATTTTTTCCCTCCTAATATATAACGATAGAATAACATTCTAAAATCAAAACGGTGACAGCGGTACACCAAATATAATCAATTTACCACGAGATTACTTATTTCAGCATCTCTCATTATACCAAGGCCGCCACGCTGCAGAGAAACAAGAAATTTTCGTGTTCTCAATAATTGTAGTTTTTCTCAACTTCTATAATATAGGTTTAAACTTTTGTTCCTAACAATTTATCAAAAATGTTTTAAAGACGCTCTGCAAAACAATTTTATTTCATATTTCAATGCAAGGACGCATTAAACGAATGTTTAGTCCACCCGTTTTCGGTACATTTTCAAGTACAAGTTTAACTTATATCTTATCAATTACCTCGCATGTTTTCTTTCAACAGTTCCAATTGAAGTTTTTCGCCATATGCTTACAACCGACCGGCGTTTGCCCAGACGTTTTTCCGCGGTGTTCTGGGGCCCGGTCACGTGTCACTACCCTACATGCGGTAGTGACGTAATCATCGCGGGATCTCTTTGCACATGCAGTTAGTCTTTTGCGAACAACAGAAGCTACGCGTCATGATTATAGGAAAAATGTATTCAATTCATTCTTACAGTAATTCATTTCGACTAACGTCTATATATTAATGCAATATTAATACATACTCCAAAATATCCTTCAAATACCTTTATATTTCAACAATTCAGCTCTCAGCTTATTTCCCATTTTAATCAACTGTTTGCGTTCTTTTGTTAATCCATTATTCCGTTGAGCAGCTTGACGTAGTTTGGTGTGTAATCCTTCAGATGACGATACTACACCCTTCATACCAGGGACTTCTGAAAAAAAAGGAAAACGTTTAAAATTCAAATCTTGACTAAATCATTCAGAATTTTATGAAGTGAATTTAGGGTTTGTTATGTGTTGATGAGAAATGTTGATGAGAAGTTTTACAGCCGCAATCAATTTACTGTTTTGGAAAAGGTCGTAATTTACAAATTGTGAACGGGTTTGAATGAAATATATCTCCATAGACAGGCGTCATAGCTATATCACGCTATTTTAGTGGATCAGAACAGCAAGGGATATGCATTCTATATATTATCTAACAACTGACAGTGGTTGGGTTACATCACAATCTATACGTTTCAATTAATTCAGTAGATTTAGAATGTTCTACGGCAGTCGTGATTGTTAAGATTCTAAACACAAATAAAGATAATATTTCAAAAGCGTCAGACAGTACACTCACCTTCTCTCGAAGGTCTTGTATAAACTGATTTTGGATTGTACGTATTCAAAGGTTTTCCGTGACTAGCAAGATCCAATTTTAATGCTGACAACAGCAGAAAAGCAATGAGAAAATGCAATCATCTGCTGCCTGTCACACAATTCTTGACTAGATGTTGCTAATATTTCTACCTCGGGTAGTTTATCTGCGACAAACATTAACCCATACTTTCATAAACAATCTCTGCAGAAACTCAAATTTCTGTCTATAAAACACCGAATACAAAAATTTCGGACATTACGCTCTCAAAACAGATAAATATCAAACGATTATCAGTAATTCTTCCTTATCCACACTCTCGCCTGTAAGCTGTGTTACACTCACAATCATTGAGTGTGACATACAAATTTTGTCATCACCGATCAAAGAGAAAGTTATTTCTTAATCGATACAAAGATTTAACGAAAAACACTGAGCTCTTATTTGAGTGGAAATACCGCCATGGAAATGTTATGACTCCCACTCAACAAGTTCGAGTGCGCTTTTAAAATACAATAGTTCCTCGCTAACTCGAACTCCCTAAGGGAAAGGAAAATTGTTCGAGTTACGGGGGTTCGAGTTAACCGGAGTTGGTGTCATATTACGTTTATTATATATAAGTAATACAATAAGGTATAATATCCAATCGAATCATTCTTCAAGAGATAACATGCTACCAATATGAATGATCACCGAAACTGGACCAAATTTTTAAAACTAAAAGATCGAAAGAATACAAAAGGAACTAAAAAAGCTAGATCAATAACGACCGTTGCGCTATACAAAATCTTTTAAAATTTATAAGCATTTATATACAATTATACACTGATTAACTTTTTATTATTTCGATAGTTTCCGGTCCAGCATATGGCTGTCACAAGTGATTCTTAGGTTCAGCATTATAGCTGCTCGCTTTGTTGCTCAGTGAATCACCCAGGATGTTACTGACATTCCTGCCCTCCGGCTGATAACTAATCAAACCCTCTCTTAACTGCTTGCGGTTTTAAAAGCACTTAAATTTCGTTCGGTTTTGCATTAACCAACAACACGGTAAAGTACAATTGAAAGTGGGTTCACCGTTAAGCTTCAGACTGTGATACATTTACACGTTTAATTTGTTTTAATGTTATATACCTAAAGAATGTCTTTATTATATCCATTTTGCATCTGCGATCTAGTTATTTAAAGATGATGGTAAAGTCCGTTCTGAGCATATATTCTGCGCATAACAATGTTTGTTTACGTTGGTTATATAATCTTTACATGACGTTGCGTCGTTATAATTACTCCGCCTGCGTATGCGCAGCGGAGTCTTAAAATGCCATGGTCTTTTTTCCTTTTAGTAGTCGTAGTTTTGGGCGACAGAAGTTGGCATTTCTACAGGTAACCCAAAACAACTTCATTTTTGACCGAGAAGCCCTGGGTTACACGGTCCACGGATGAATTATGTACATCAGTTGGCACGCAGGCGGAGTGAACGCCTTGAGCAGGCGTCTTTTTTATTTTTCGTCTCGCTCGACGGGCTGTGATCTGTGATGAATATGCTTATTTTTTATTATATTTTGAAGAAAATATTGTTATATTTTGAAGAAAATATAAAGCGAAGCTTGTAAATAAACCGGCCGTTATTTAAAACGTTATATATTTGTAATTGTAGGACAAGCGAGAAGGTGGCGTCTGTAGCGACAACAAATAGCCTCGCCATTTCGGGCCTTATTCAACAAATAAATTCTTGGAGCATTCCTTTCAGCATAATATTGCTTTTTCTAGCAGCTTTATGATAAGATAAGTTATCGTTCGATTATCGAGCAATTCGAGCCTCTTCGCCTTGCGACATGAAATAAAATAATTTTGCTCCCGAACTGCCGTTTGTAATACAACGCGTTAATATCGCATATCATTAACATTCCAAAAGTTGCTCCCCCACTGATGGAATGTGTTGATGCGCGGAATTTATGCGCACAACGGACTTTACCTCGTCTTTAACAATATCATTGAACTAACCTGGTTTCCTAATGATACAGCATCAATATTTTTCTCCAAACCCGTTTTGTAAAATTCGTCAGCCTGGTGTCTTTTTTGGGTTACCTGCAGCTTGAGATCAGAGTTCTGCTGCTTCAAAGGATTCATTTCTTCGTTGGCCCGACGATTCCCTGTTGTCAACTGATAGTGAAGTTGATATGTTTAGTTGCTTCTGACGAACCTGAAAAAAGAAATTGCGTTGAGATATAAGATAGATAGATAGATTGTTTAATAAAATTTTTACATCGCAGCCCAAAATAGCTGAATTGCGCAAAAATTTACAAAATATAAATTAACTGTATATATATATATATATATATATATATATATATATATATATATATATATATATATATATATATATATATTATATATATATATATATATATATATATATATATATATATATATATTATATATATATATATATATATATACAGACATACAAATACTAACAATACTAACTTTTTTCATGCAGGAATGATTTCATGCATGAGTGATTGCTCGGGTGATTAAACTAACAATGGTGTTGTGAAAAAAGTTACTCAAGCTGCGAGTTAAACGGAAAAAAGCCCACGTTTACGCAGTTGCGCGGCTGACTTAATTTTCATCAAAATTTCTGAAATTTCGATTCTTTGTAAACAAATACCCAAACGTTCAGCCCTTGAATTCAAATTGGATTTTAAACCTCTCATTCATGTTTGCACAAGCCATTCAAAATGATGCTTCCACAAACCGCTCTTCCATTTTTCGAGGTTAATTTTTCTGTTTGTTTTTAGTGTTAGAATGACCAGAAGATGCCAAAGTACCCATACTAGCACAAATCTATGAGATATTTTGATAAATTTATAGTTTTCTAAACATTTCAAAATTGTCTACTTTTTTTTTATACACCCTGTATAGTCAGCAGGAATGCCTGAACGCCTAAGCAAAATTAAGGAATACAAACGTTTGTTGGCTTTCTTCACAACATAGTTGACATGATCAATCCATTCCAGTGAGTTAGATACCATGACACCCAATATCTTGGCACTGCTCACTAGCTCGTACCCTGTGGGACACCAGATGGAATTGCACCCCATTCAGAGAAGCAGTCGTTGCACAGTTTGACACGTTGCAGCCTGTTCGATAAAAAGTCGCATACCCAGCGAGCTACACCACGTGGAACATTCAGGGAAAGGATCTTTTGAACTAGGATCTGGTGGTCGATGAGATCAAATGCTTTCCTGTAGTCTAACAAGACGATCTTCACCGCTGCACCAGTCCCATCCGTGGCAGAAGCCCATGTATAAATCATGGAAATAAGAGCATGCGTGGTTGATGATTTTGGAATAGCGCCATATTGCTTGGGATCGATGATTTCGAGGACGGCAGGGCCAATATAATATCTTACGATAAAGTCCTCAGCTAGCTTTGATAGAGACGGAGTTAACGAGATAGGTCTGATGTGCTTGGTGATTACAGTCACAGGTTTCGTCTTTGGCAGTGGTGTTACATTTGCGTACTTCCATGATGGAGGGAGAGCTTGTTCGGCAAATGAGCTATTGAGGATGACACAGACTGGGTTTGCGAGAAACTCGGCATAATCTTTAAGGAGCCAGTTCGGCACGCCGTCTGGGCCAGAGGCTTTTCGAGGGTTAAGCCTTACTGGTGCTGAGTAAACTGAGGAGTCTTCGAGTGTTAGAACTTCCGAATCATTATCAACAGGAGGAAGACTGTCAAGTGGTTGATAATCCTGCATCGGTTCTAGTAGGGCAGTGTTTATGAGGTCGCAATATCCTTGTTCGATTTTCCATCAAGTCCATCAACATGAAGTTGGGCGCGAAAATCCTCGGTTGGCGTTGCTGGGATCATTTCTGATAACTTTTTGATCTCGTTCCACCACTGACTTGGCTTAACATTCATGAGATTCGCATCTCTCGAGGTGTAATATCTGCTTCGGAGCACTTTGCGTTCACGATTAACGGCGTTGCGAAGTTGGCAGAATCGTTCTTGTACTCCTTGTGTGTAGGCTT
Organism: Dendronephthya gigantea; assembly: GCF_004324835.1. NCBI lineage: Eukaryota > Metazoa > Cnidaria > Anthozoa > Malacalcyonacea > Nephtheidae > Dendronephthya > Dendronephthya gigantea. The sequence continues at coordinate 12,888 of NW_021163509.1, forward strand.
TCTGGCGTAACTTGATGAGCTTTTTAAATTCAGGAGTTACCCAGGGAGGATCATTGACATGTAATTTAAAAGATTTGAGTGGCATGATAGTGTCTACGCCAATTTTAACAAGGTCAAGAAACAGTGCTAGTTTGTTTTTGCATCCATTAACAGAAGCGAGAACGGACCAGTCAATAGACCTCAGATATCTACCAAGTTCTTGTCTTCGACTTGAACGAGTGTCTCTTCGAGTAACAAAGCGACGGCTAGATGTGAGCACAGGTCTTAGTTTAGGCTGCAATAGTAACACTGAATGGTCAGACAAGCCAAATGGTGGAAAGCTCTGCACCGATTTTTTGTCATTGATCATCAATGCTTGACACAGCTTTCTAAAATATCCAGGAATGTAGCACTCGAAAACCAGCCCCATTTACACTATGGACTAAATTTATCCGCACGACATATGTTACTGCTAATAAATACACACAATAAAAATACGAGAACATACATCACAAACATTCTCAGCGATGACGGATAAAAATACAAGTGCATTAAAACAGAAGCCTATAGCCATTTAGAGAAGAAGACTCACCTCTTCTGAAGAATGATGAAGTAAACATTGAAGATGAACGATAATTGCTTTACATTTTCCCAATTGAGATGTAAGATCTAATTTCTCTTGGCGTAAACTACCTAAAGACGTGCAAGAATATATATTGTGAAATAGGCAATTATATTATATACCTTATCTAAAATTCTAGTCGGTTAATACAGAATGCCTTTCGTGCGATTCCCACAATTTAAGTTACCATGGTCAATAGTACAATGCGATTGGAATATCACCTCTTAAAAAAACCTTAATCCTTGATACTCCAGTTGTGTCTTGCAAAAAAATACAGGCAGGCATTTTTTTCAAATTTTCACTCGGGTAAATTCTCAGGGCTAATCAACATGCTAGTGTTTTTTAATGACCTACAGAATTACACAACTTGAAAGTCAAATATTTGACTTAACGGAAACATTTGCAATAAAGATAGTCAACAGTTATGTAACTCGGTGTAATAAATCAGCAGATCGAGGCAATGTATGTAGGGGTTGTTTTTTATGCTACCCGCGCGCGGAGTGAAAACCCGCAGAAATTATTCAGGACATAGGTTAAACGTTCAACTATAACTATTCAGATAACACAATAAAACTGCTGGGTATGCGGGGGATGAGGTAATGTTTCAATTTAATGATGCTATATGTTTAAGCTTTGTAACTTTTTGAACTGCTGTTGTATGGTTGAACTTTTTTACGTATTACTTACCGATTGTGCTGTTCAGCTGTGCCACCAGACCTCTTATATGAACATTATCCTTACTTCAATCTAAAACGTAATTAGTATTTTCAGTTTTAGCATTTGTATTCGCCATGGATTGGGTCAGTTCGCGGTTTCTTGCCTTCACTTCTCGAATTTATTTTTCCAGACTTGTCACATATTCTGAAATGTTTCGTAAAGAAATACCAGATTAATTCCATTCACACTGATCTTTGTTACGATCACTATAACGATTAGTCATCTTATGCATTAGTAATCGATCCAGTGGTACCTTTAACTGTTTCGTCAAATCCTCCATGTCCTCTCCCATTTGATGAATAACATGACGCAAATTTTCGTTCTGAACTTGAAGTTCTTCATTATTCATATTCGCTGCTGCTGTGCCAACATCTTCGGACTGTAATAAGAAAAGATAAGTCTGAACTTAAGCAAAAAAGGACGAAAACGTCATGCATTTACCACACTTGAGATTTGAGAAACATGCATGAATGATAAAATCTAGCGAAATGATAAAATTTTGCGAATCCATGGGGGGAGGTATCGATGTAGAGGTTTCAGATTCGCGAGCACAGGGTAGGTCCTAAATTAAAAAAAAAACTCAAAAGAATTTTGGAATGTGTCAAGTGTTTTGGACATCTTGCGACAGTTACCTCGTCAAGCATATCAGCTGGCTTTTAAGTATAGGCACTATGAGAGGAGCATAATTCGACTTGTAATCTACTTTGAACAACTTTATTACGGCGAATAACAGAGACTGAATATGGAATCGATATTACGATCGAAAATTTTTCGAGGATTTTACACCCCGTCACACCTTGTACAAAATTTTGTTCAATTTACATCAATTCCTCTATTTGTGTCAATCTCCCCAGCTGCCAGAGGAGCTAGGGCCCCATATACGCCGTATAAAAACCGAACGCTAGCGTTTACGATCTACCTACAATCAAGGTGTAAAACTCACCTGATATTTGGGAAGGCACGGTTAGTCCATGAAGCTTGAGGATAGAAACTGATTCATCTCTTTGTGTCTTCAAAATATGGATAACACTATCCTTGTGAAGCAGTTCACGTTTCTGTTGTTACACCAACGATAACGCCTGATGTGAAAAAATACAGAAGAGTTCTATCAACCTTAATGTTGACGTTGAAGTCCCTGATGATCAGTTTAGTAACATTATATCACTTCATATGGACCTTGTAGGGCTGAAACTTTAACGGGATTCCAAATTGAAAAAGGGTAGGGTAGAGGCAATGGAAAGGGGTGTAAAATTTTATTTTTTACATATTCATATATATATTCACCTCTTCTTTGCCTTGTGTTAAATTCTTAACTAGTTCTCCTTGTTTATCATATGTACCCAGTTCTTTCTTCCTATTCATATCTGCGCTGCCAATCTAACTCTAGCTCAGCCCTAGAACGTTCCAACGACGACTCTCTTTCCAAAGATAAAGACAACTCTTTCTGCCTCCTAAAGAAAAAAGTTGGATCAAGACCTGAATTTACATCTTTAATAGAAATCTTCAATACGATACACGACTAGTAATATCAACACAAAATAGGATTCGTAAATTGCGGGTATGTTTTTTTTAAGATTTTCGATCAAACTTTTTCACTTTTTCTTTACCTTAAAAAATCGTTTGTTATCAATCCTTATTTATACTGTAGTACAATATTAATGAACACATATTTGCACTTCAGCTCAGCGAAGGAGGTGTTTTAGACGGATGGATTGAATGGCTTCAAATAATGGCCAGGTTTATCTGACCAGATATGTTTAAGCCCCATGAAAAATCACCTCATACGGTGAGCCTGCAATTATTGAGGAACGTTTTACGATAGGTCGGAATTTAAAGACAATCGAGAAAACAAAGTTATATTCAACGTTTATTCGAACCTCTCAAAATTATTTTTTCTCCGCGCGAGTTCAGATCTCATATTGGCATCCTGTTGATGCAACGTTTCCAGTTCAACATCCTTTGCTACAGTTAATCTGGAATATTCCTGGTTCTGTTAGTCCATCTTGCTCTTTAAGTTTGCGATTGATTGATTTAGCCTGTGTAATAAAAAAAAATCACTTGTCACCTGTAAAAAGTCGTTCCTCTCGAATTGTTAAAAAGTTGTCGAATTTCAACATCAACTTGTTCAAAAGCACTATTCTTGAACGGATGAATTCATGAAAGTCATAATAAGGCCTTCCTACAGCCCAGTATTATAGGTTAAATATGGTTTCTCGGTTCAAAAGCGGATATATTCTGAGTTTTGAAATAGACATGCCCTGTGGCAAACTTAGGTTTGTGAAAATAAACTAGAACAGCTCACATTTGGATACTGGACATATTGAGAATTAAAAATATTTTCAAAAAAAGCTACTCGTAGACACTAGACACGAGTAATGAACCTTTGGAGGTTCACAATCAAAATAAATAATGCATTTCGACTTACGCCAGATCCACCAATGAACATATATTGGTACAGAAATCAGAAATTATGCAGAATGTGAATGATTTAGGTAAGAACCCATTTCAATATACATGGTCTTGTCCCCCGTCCCTCCCCCCTGAGGAATTTCATAAAGCTTACGTCTGTATTGTGACATCATTTTCCTACAGTTTGTCCACAAGTCTCCATTCCCTTTGACGATGTTCCTGTTCTTTAGCTTCGAGTTGGTTTTGTAATTTGCGAATATTCTGTTGAAGTTGTCTTTCTTCCTCAGTGAAACCCTGGAATGAACAATCAGAGGTTTAAATAATGTTAAAGCATCATTGGGATGATCGATATATAGCTAATATACCAGGAGTGTATATACGGCTGTACATATTGTATTGTACAACCATAGGAAGCCCAGACAAATGAGTTGAAGTTAATAAAACTCCGTAAAACACTTGAGATATGTGTTAAAATTAATCAAAGTATGTTATATGCTACAAAACTACTGTTAGAACCATGTATGTAGCGTGCTCCAGTGGCGCTGCCATTTGACTATGCAACTAGTGACGTAACTTACTATATTATTGGGAAGGATGGAAACTCTCGCCTCATTTTTTAACATGTTGACGAATTAAAACACAAATTACTATAGTAAAACGGCACGTCGACTGCTAAATGCCTACCGTAGTTTTAAGTTGAATAATCAAACTATACTTTCATAATAAAAATAATGCTGAATGCAAAAGAAAGCGCTGGAAAAACGTACACAAACTTTGTAAATTTGCCGAAATTTACGTGAATTCATGCGGGATGTAAGTACCTACCCAAAATGGCGGCGGCAAAAGAATCTGATTGGTCAATCATTCTTTGTTTACCTTTCTCGACCAATCAGATTGGTTTATCATACTTTGTTTACCTTTCTCGACCAATCAGATTCTTCTGCCGCCGCCATTTTGGGTAGGTACTTACATCCCGCATGAATTCACGTAAATTTCGGCAAATTTACAAAGTTTGTGTACGTTTTTCCAGCGCTTTCTTTTGAATTCAGTATTATTTTTGTGATGAAAGTATAGTTTGATTATTCAACTTAAACCTAGGGTAGGCATTTAGCAGTCGACGTACCGTTTTACTATAGTGATTTGTGTTTTAATTTGTGAACATGTTGAAAATTGAGGCGAGAGTTTCCATCCTTCCTAATAATATAGTAAGTTACGTCACTAGTTGCATAGTCAAATGGCAGCGCCTCTGGAGCACGCTACATACATGGTTCTAACAGTAGTTTTGTAGCATATTACATAATTTAAATAATTTTAACACATATCTCAAGTGTTTTACGGATTTTTATTAACTTCAACTCATTTGTCTGGGCTTCCTATGGTACAACCCAATTGTTGCGTCTTTTCAATAACTAGACACTCAAAAAACTACCACAAGAATTAATGTTTGGTATCTTGTTCTACGTGAACATTTCTTTGTTGGGGTTTTGTTCATAATGAAGCGACTTGCAAATCGCTGTAACCACAATGTTAAGGCCCTGTTACACTGCGCAATTTTTCTTGCAACTTGCAGTGCAATTCTACTTTTGAAAGATGTATGTAAATTTGGGAATAACAAAACTTTTGTGTTCATACACTTCACGCACTTTTCTTCTGCAAGACTAATAATTTAAATATCTTAGCAGTGCAATTGCATTGCAAGTTGCAAGAAAAATTGCACCGTGTAACATGGCCTTTAGTACTAATTACCAGTGAATTCGAATTATGGCAGTCTGAAAGGAATGTCTAAATAGAAATCCATTCTGCAGAATTTCATAGATTTTATTTATCAACAAACCAAACTTAAATGCAATTCTCATGCAACATGCAATGATCATAGTTAACTGGTTTGAGTTATTCGAAAAACAGGTCATTTGATCTGAAGGTTATGTTCATCTAAATAATTGTTAATGAACAGGCATATTGAGGTTTTTATGGTCTTAGGCAATGGAAAAATTTTCTGAAAAATTTCACAATCTAGAGAACAAAGGTCCTGTGTTTCTTGCCATTTGCCGAGGAAAAGTATGGGGTCTACTGCATTTTTCCATTGTATTAACACCAAAGTCTTTAAACACAGACATTTAAGACAGCTTGTCAGGTTTAAAAGCTGTAAGTTAATCTGCTGAAAATGTGTCAGATTTGGTGGAAACAAGTATTAATTTCATGTCCAGAGTCAACAAATATAATCCTTGATTCTAATTAAAATCCTCTAGTATAAGTAAACAGCAAAAAGTCATTTTCATATTTCAAGAAAAAAAAACTCATTTTAATGAGTTCAAATTTTTTTGAGAGAATTATAAGAAAATTTTCTTACTTTTTTTCTTAAGAAAATTTTCTTAAAATAAGAAAAGTTGCACGCAAATAATTTCTCAGTTTAAGAAAATTTTCTTGAAATTGGTCCAAAATTTCTTATAGAATGTTTATAATGAGAAAAATTTTCTTAAGAAATTTTTCTTAATATAAGATATATTTCCAAGAAAATATTTTCTTATTATAAGATAAGTTAATTCTCAAGAAACCCTAGAAACTCTGACATGATATTTTGTTACATGTATGAATGTAATGTAAATTTACTAAAATATTCATGAGTCATAATATAGAAAACACAGCAGACATTAATACATGAGAATTATAGGTCCTACATGATAATATAGAAATATAGAGAAATGATCATATATAATATTGCACCTAGGCTTTGAAGGTTTTGTATTTGTCCAGTGCTTATTTGACATGTTTTTAAATATCAATTATTGCAGTACAGATCAATTATTGCAAAAGGATTTTTGTGGTCCTTAAAATCAGATGAGACATCATCAGATAAAGTTGAGAGTAAATAATTTAAAAATTGGAGTGAAGTAAATCCTAAGTTCACACTTAAAATAAAACTTTGCAATCGTGTTAGGAATTGAGTACATCAAACAAAAAATACTAGTAAATAATAATTTAGCTACTGTGGGGAATTTTAAGCTATTCTTTAGCTATCCCCTGCTATACCGGCATCTTTAAGAAAACTACTTTAAGACTATTATCAAATATGCCCATCCTTAAACCCATTCTACACTGCTTTTCTACCTCCCTATGATAGTGTAAATTCCAATCAATTCACCATGTAAATGCATGTAATTGATTCAAACAATATATAGATAGAGGTCTTATCCAATGAAATCAAATTGTGTTAAATCCAAAAACTGTCCCTAACAAGATATGGATGGATAAATGTATCTGAAGGCAAAAAAGAGAGCTTTGTGATAATTTTAATGATATAGGCAGACTCTGATGCACAATTTATACCCTTTGGAACAGTCCCAACCCTGCTGTGGAGAAGCACTGTTACATTAACCCCTCTCGATTTAGTATCAATCTGAAAATATAACTCAACTCTTTATAATATCCTACATTTCAAACAAAGACATTAGAAACACTGCCATATGCTGCTCCTTCGTTATTATATATCACAACATTGGACTATTCTATTTTGCTCCTCTGAGGTATTCTAGCCAGGCCATAATTGCTGAGGAATTCTAAGGTATTGTTTAGCTATCCCTACTATAGCCAACTATTTAACTATATAAACAGATAATAACATGGAAAATCATAGCGCAAATCATTGAACGATGAAAAAAGACCTAAATGCAATTCTTGATCTATAATAGGGTCGAATAAAGGCTAACGAAGGCTAACAAATAAAGGCTTATACGTTGTATATATATAATAACACACTCGATCAGCATGTTGGCATATGACATCATGAAACATCAACTCACCTTATTAGATACCACAAATTTGCGCCGATATAGTGTATATTTTTTCACATCCTAAACGTCCATATCTTTATCGGTAATATATAAAGTAAATAACAAGATAGAAATCCATATTCGCCATAAAAAAACAATATTTCTTTGATATGCATTTATAGCGTTATAGGTTGTTTCGCTTAGTATTCAAATATCCCTCGTGGTCTACGCTCGAAAAGCATAATGGGATAAATAGAATAATCAGGCTCTGCGTCAGGCTGGACCATACAATTATCAGTATTAAACCTTTGAATGCTTTGAATTTTCTCACGCCGGATTTCTGTAAATGAAAACAGCATTTTGCAAACATTATATTATGACTTTCTTCTATTTTAATGGTTCTTGACCGAACATGTCACGCCATGCTTGTAAAGTGCAAGTACGAAAAGCTTCATTGTTGACTAGGGCATTTTTACTCATACTCATAATTAGATAAATTAATAAATCATATAATATATATATATATAATATATATATATATATATATATATATATATATATATATATATATATATATATATATATATATATATATATATATATATTTATATATATATATATATATATATATATATATGGGTAAGAGTTATGGTGTTCATGAGGTTTAGAAAACACAAAAACATCCTGATAACAGATCTCAAAAAGAATTGATACGAGCCTCGGATGTTTTACAAGAAACTCGTGTGTTTCTTGACGTTTAGGTCAGCGAAGGTGTCGATTTTAGTGATATCAACGGTCGTACTGTCGTCATAACTGGACTACCATATCCACTGGCTTTTGATTGAAAGGTGGTTTCAATTAACCACCTAGCTAATGCTGTTTTAATATTCGCAAAAGTAAATTGGGAAACGAGTATCTTTTGAATATCTTTCATCCGATAATAGAAATACGCTTGGATTTCTGGTTACTCAAGTTTGATTTATTAATAATATGGCTTTTCAAGATCCTCTACTCTGATTGGTTGGTCGTAAAACACATATCCGTCGGTCAATAATCAGTTATTATTACTCCAACAATCGTAAAAATCCATTATTATCTCTAGACATCTTCTCCAAAGTTCAAAAACATTTTTTTGTTTTCCCTCGCATTTCAGGTGGAATTGAAAAAACAATTCCTAGATGAGGTGGTAAACAAAAGAGAATTTAAGGTTGGTTATAAAGTGGTTCTAATCATTATAATTTTTTTAAGAAATAAACGAAACGAGGAATATGTGGCAATTCGGAACTCCAAAGTTAATTTAGCCCGTGTTCAAATCTCTATATAAATTCGTGACTGTATATAATCTCTGAGTCATATATAATTGTTTATTCCATTACTACCGCAATAGTTTCATAAACTTTTTCTGAGTCAGGAACAAATTTATTTAACTCATAATCGTGTATTTTTATGGATTAAATGGTCAACAATGGTATGGTCAGCGGGCATCTCGAGCTGTCAATCAAGCCATTGCTCGTGCATTTACGTCGTAAAAAAGATTTTGTGACGATTTTGGGTCGGATTACACAAAACTCTGCTAGATGACCCGCATATCCGTTCTAATCTGATACCTAGGCTCATTTTCCAAGGTTCTGCCAAGAAAGAACAAAAGCGGAACTGCCAAAAATGATGTAGCGGTATATTTGTATATATCCGACGTTTGGAGGCCTTCAGAGAGAGTTCAGACGAGCAACTGAATTAGTGAGTTCTTAATTGAACTATAATAAAGAACTATAATAATTTTTACGCCACATCAATAACTTGAAACAGCTTATAAGATCAATGGTTGTACTCTGACGAACATTGCTATCCGTGAATTGGTTAAGTTTTTGAAGAACGAAAATCATGAGAGTAACGACCGTGAACTTACTAAACTATATTTGAGTGGCAATCGTTAAACAGCTGAAGCTGCTAACGATTTATGTGATGCTCTGAAGAGTGGCACCTGTAAATTTACCAAGCTAAATGTAAGAGGCAGTGGTTTAACAGCTCAATGTGCAAAATATTTAAGTGATGCTCTAAAGAGTGGCACCTGTAAACTTACCAAGCTAATTTAGCTAAATGTAAGAGGCAGTGGTAATAAACTGCATGTAAGTGGCAATAATTTAACAGCTCAAGGTGCAAAATATTTAAGTGATGCTCTGAAGAGAGGTAGCTGTAAACATAATAAACTAGATGTAAGCGGCAATGGACTAACAGCTCAAGGTTCTGAATATTTAAGTGATGCTCTGAAGAGTGACAACTGTAAACTTACTAAATGAGATGTAAGTGACAACGCTTTAACAGCCGAAGGTGCTAAATATTTAAGTGATGCTCTGAAAAGTGACAAATGTAAACTTACTAAATTAAATGTAAGTCGCAATGGTCTAACAGCTGAGGGTGCTAAATATTTAAGTGATGCTCTGAAGAGTGACAGCTGTAAACTTACTAAACTAGATGTAAGCTAGTGTCAATGATTTAATACCTGAAGGTGCTAAATTTTGAAGTGCATGATGCTCTGAAGAGTGACAACTGTAAACTGATTTACTAAATGTAAAGTCCTAGTGGCTGCAATCAGTTTAAAACGCGTAAAATGTTGTCAAATGTTCTTGTTGAGCCTTACGACGACTTGTCTCTTGTACAAACAATTTTTTTTTCAAACAAATTTTTTTCCCGATATTTTTGGTCGATTATATTTTGCCCAACTGGATGAGACGTTTTATGAGACAAAAGATAAAATGCAAATTTTCAGCCCAGACTTTCATCGCTCTCTTTCGAATGTGTTAAGTCAAGCTCATCTAATGGATTAGTTCCGCCTTATTACTCGGGCTACCGTAGGTAGCGAGGTTGCCGTAGGTAGACGGAGTTATAAAATGGGCTCGGTTTTTTCTTTTGCGTCGCGAGTTTACAAAAATCACGCGTGGGCGGCACGAATTCTTCGAACCAACCGAAATCGTCCTAGGATCGTTTCTCGCGCGGGTGTCACGAACATGCCATGTCACTACGAGATAACTGTAGCCCGAGTGATCCGTGATCGCCTGAGTAGGCATCTTGTGTTTATATTTCAAAGAAAAGCGATCGCAAAAAGTCGATCAAGCGACATTTTGCACCGTCTGGAAATCCGCCTTAAAGCCTAGTTTCGATAGTGAGTCGTTGTCTTTCGCTACCTGTCGTTTGGAGTAACCTTGAAAGACCAATATACCGATACAGAAAAACCGAAAACGACAGTGTCGTTGGGATAGAAAAAACCCCTATCTCAAAGACGTATAACGACAAGAAACGACAAAATTCTGTCAAAGCGGTCCGGTGACATACAGAAGAATCTAAAATTTATAACAAAAAGTATGGAATATTTACTAAGTAGAAAAAACTTATATGAGCATAAACAAATTTAGTTGAAGAAGAAACTCCTTGCTAAGGGCCTCCTTTTTGTTTTTGGTATAGTGACGATGTACGAACTGTCGTTTTCGGTTTTTCTTTGTCGTTATCGGTCTTTCAAGATTACTCCAAAGACTCCGAAAGACACGTAGCGACAGATAACAACCTTATGGAAACTAGGCTTCAGTAAAAAAAAGCTTTGCTTAAAAAAGGGAATTAGAGTTTGTAGTCTTTTTTATAGTATTCTCCAAATTGTAATTCTAATAAGTATTTTGTAGTTTATTATTGTAATTTCACTAATTTGTATGGTAAATTTCTTTGTATTAATTGAAAGTTGTATGTAAACCAAAACTACGTACGGCCCGATTTTTGGTGGACTGTTCAGACAACCCGATATTTTTTTGACGGGCTTAGGGGGGAGGTAGGTGGCCTGCGTAAAGAAACGTAATGGTGTTTCAACCATAAACAAATTCCCAAAATGAGATTTAAATCAATGGGTTTAAATGGCTGACGAGGAAGCTAAGAAACTTGCTGCTGCTGCTGCTATCTTGGTTGCCGTTACGTTGTGGCGAAAAGAAGAAAGGCACGCAAAGACAGGAAACGTAATATGTGGCAAAAGAGTTGGATTGCCAGAAGAAACGAAAGAGGCGCTTATTACGCCCTCGTCCAAAAAATGAGGCTCGAAGACGAAGAAAGCTAACGAGGGTATTTGAGGATGGACACAAATACATTTGAGGTATAAGCCAAGCCAAGTTAAAAGATATGTGTTTTTAAATTTTCTTTAGTATCAGTTTCGTGCATGTTGGGAAGTCAACAATTTCTGCTTTGATACCTGAGGTGTGCAATTTATAACCAACTTTGAAGTGAAGTTCTTCGTAACACCAGAACTATCAGTCAATCCGGGAGCAGTGAAGTTCTTCGTAACACCAGAACTATCAGTCAATCCGGGAGCAGCAGCCATGTATGCTATCTAATTTTTCGCACCAAATTAAATTTGGAAAGTATGGAGAGTGAAACGTTTCAGACGTTATGAAAACGTTTCAGACGTTTTTAAACAGGGATAATGTGAAGCCTTGCCGTTTCGGTAGTCCAACGTGCAGTGTAATATTATCCCAACACGAGGAATATATTGTCATAGATTGCTTGCATCCGAACCAGCTAGTTTTTGTTGACGAACCAGACATTGTAAGTATATGACACCATTTTATTTCCTTGTATTTAAAAGTCACAACAGAGTGTGTCTCTTATTCAATGTCCTTTAATTCGTGTTACTGTAAGGCAAGCAAATAGTTCAGCAATTGGATATAGTGCTCGAGGAACGAGACTTGTTGTAGACCTGTTGAGATATAAGATATATACTTTGTACTTGTAATTTTGTAACAATTCATATATGTACTTTTACTCTTAATCGAGCCATGTGTTCACCTTGTGGGGTTATAGGGAAACGTTTTTATATAATGCCATCTTAATACAGTAGTCAGTAGATACCAAAACATCCTTTAAAAACCTTTATATTTCAACAATTCAGCGTCAGCTTATTTCCTAAATTAATCAAACTGTTCGCGTTCTTTTGTTAATCCATTAATCCGTTGAGCAGCTTGACTTCTTAAAAAAAAAAAAGGAAAACGTTTAAAATTCAAATCTTGGCTAAGTAGTCAGAATTTTATGAATGAATTTAGGGTCTCTTTATGTTGAGAGAAATTTTAGGTTTTTTCCCGCCGCAATCAATTTCAGTTTGGAAAAGATCAAATTTACCAATTGTGTGAACGAGTTGGAATGAAATATATCTACGTAGACTTTTTAACGTCGTAGCTACCATAGCGTCATAGCTATACTATAGCGTCATAGCTATACTATAGCGTCATAGCTATATCACGCCATTTCAGGTGGATCAAGACAGCAAGGGATAGGCATTCTATATATGGTCTAACAACCGACAGTGGTTGGGTTCCATCACAATTTATATATACATTTCAATTCAGTAGATTTAGAAGGTTCTACGTTCTTAAGATTCTAAACACGAATAAAGATAATATTTCAAAAGCGTCAGAAAGTACACTCACCTTTCTCTCGAAGGTCTTGTATAAACTGACTTTCTGGATTGTACGTATTCAAAGGTTTTCCGTGACTGGCAAGATCCAATTTTAATGCATGCTGACAACTGCAGAAAAGCAACTCCAATAAGAAAAAGCAACCATCTCCTGTCTGTCACACAATTCTTGACTAGATGTTGCTAATACTTCTATACCTGCGGTAGTTTATCTGCGACAAACATTAACCAATATTTCATAAACAATCTCTGCACGAACTCGACTTTCGGTCTAATTACACCGAATACAAAAATTTCGGACATTACGCTCTCAAAACAGATAAATATCAAACAATTATCATGCAGTAATTCTTCGCCTGTAGGCCGTGTTACACCCTCACTCATCGAGTGCGACAACCAAATTTTTTATCACTGATCAAAGAGACAGTAATTTCTTAATCGATAAAAAGATCTAAGGTAAAACACTGAAAAAAAGCTCTTATTCGAGTGGAAATACCGCCTTGGGAATGTTATGACTTAGATTGAGATCTCCACTAAAGGCCGTTCGAGTGAGCTTTTAGAATACAGGCATAAGGCTGTCACAACTGATATCTTAGGTTTAGCATTATAGCTGCTCGCTTTGTTACTCAGTGAATCTCCCAGGATGTTACTGACATCCGGCTGATACCTAATCAAATCCTCTCTTAACTGCTTGCGGTTTTAAAAGTACATATAAATTTCGTTCGATCTTGCATTAACCAGCAACACGGTAGAGTACAATTGAAAGTGAGTTCACCGTTAAGCTTCAGACTGTGATACATTTACACGTTTAATTTGTTTTAATGTTATATACCTAATGTCTTTCATTTTGCATCTGCGATCTAGTTATTTAAAAATATCATCGAACTTACCTGGTTTATTATAATGATACGGCATCAATATTTCTCTCCAAACCCGTTTTGTAAAATTGGTCAGCCTTTGTCTTGCTTGGGTTACCGGCAGCTTGAGATCAGAGTTCTGCTGCTTCAAAACATTCATTTCTTCGCTGGCCCGACGATTCTCTGTTGTCAACTGATAGTGAAGTTGATCAATGTTTAGTTGCTTCTGACGAACCTGGAAAGAGAAAGAGCGTTGATCATCAATAATCGACACAGCTTTCTAAAATCCATGCAGGAATGTAGCACTCGAATACCAGCGCCATTTACACTATAGACTAAATTTATCGGCACGGCACGGATAAAATTGTTACCAGTGCCCAGTTCTATTAAGTTTTCAGGCTATATATACAGGGTGTATAAAAAAATGTCCCAAATGTAAAATTTCCGTTTTTCAGATATTTTGCAGAATTTGGCAAATTTTTGTGTTCCTAGAGATAGTTAAGACTTATCTGGTATATCTAGGCAAAGTTTGGTTTTTCATTAACAAAATTATGTTACCGGGGGGGGGGTTCCTTTCCACTGATATTGAGAGGGCTTGCGCGTGAAAATGTGAAGCTGAAATTGAGATATTATTTAGCTGTATATAAGAGTAGGAAAGCTTTTTAATAAAGTTTCAGGAAAAATAATACATACTGGTAGCAACGCGCGACCCCTAAAGGTGACAAATATTTCATTGCGCGCAGTGGATTAAATGCATCGTTGATTTTAGCGTGACCGATCTCATGTAAGGCTGGGCAAATGAATAAATTAAAGCGAGAAACTGAACACAAAAACAAAGCGATTTATTCGTGATGTTAACCCTCAGCATGTCCACCATTTCATTCTACGCTTGTCTGAGCATGCTAAACACTGAACAGTGGACCGTTTGTCTGTCCATTCGCCTAGATTTGCCGGTGGTAGTGTAGGCGATTTGCAAGAAAGAATTTCGAACGAAATGGATAATTTGAGGCAAGACAGACAAATGGTTCGCCGTTCAGTGTTTACCATGCTCACACGAGCCGCAGTTTGCTTAGAAAGAAATGGTGGAAATGTTGAGGATTAACATCACGAATAAAAATCTTGTTATTAAATCGCTTCGTCTTCTTGTTTCGTTTCTCGCTTTAATTTATTCATTTGCCCACCTTGTATGAGATCGGTCACGCTAAAATCAACCATGCATTTAATCCACTGCTTGCAATAAAATATTTGTCACTTTTAGGGGTCACGCGTTGCTCCCAGTTTGCATTATTTTTCCTGAAACTTCGACATATTATTAAAAAGCTTTCCTACTTTTAGACAGGTAAATAATATCTCAATTTCAGCTTCATATTTTCGCGCGCAAGCCCTCTCAATATCAGTGGAAAGGAACATCCCCCCGGTAACATAACTTTGTTAATGAAAAACCAAACTTGGCCTAGGTATACCAGATAAGTCTTAACTATCTCTAGGAACACAAAAATTTGCCAAATTCTGCAAAATATTCTGAAAAACGGAAATTTTACATTTGGGACATTTTTTTGATACACTCTGTGTATATATATATATATATATATATATATATATATATATATATATATATATATATATATATATATATATATATATATATATATATATAATATATATAGTATAAATGTCAAGGAAACAAGGCAAATTACTCAAGAAAACTATATCACCAGAGAAAAACTTACTGTGTTACCAGTTTTGCCCAGTTCATGGAAACAAGGCAAATTACTCAAGAAAACTATATCACCAGAGAAAAAACTTACTGTGTTACCATTTCGTAAGGTTTTTAGCTCCGGTTATTAAGCCTTAGACTACATTTGCAATAGCGACTTACTTGTTTAGCGTTGGCCAACATTTCTTCTTTTTCCCGAGCAAAGCGATCCAATTCGGCATGTTTCCTTTTAAAATCCTCCTGTAAGTTGTCTCCCATCTCCTCATATTTTCCAGTTGTGCTTCGAGATCTGTGACCTTATACTTATGAGTGTTTTCCAAATCAGAAAGCATCCAATCTTTTTCTTCAAGCACCTTCTTCAGCTCCCGAGTTCTCAGTTCTCTCTTGTCGAGTTCCTCTTTACATCGACGACTATCACATCGCATTAACTCCAGTTCTTTTGTTAAACTTCAGATCTAAAAAAACCTGTCAATTATTAAAGACAAGTGACAATGATCGACAAACCATCCCACAAAGCACTTTCTAGATATGTACTTTAAACCAAAAGCCTAATTTATGACGGGCAATTAATTTATACGTTTGGCTCGGTAGTCTCGTTTGACCAAATGCACTCGTTTAAGCATCTAGACTACATAGGTAAAATTTAGCTCAGAGAGCGAATTCCTAAATTCGTCAAGAAGTTAGGGAAAAAGCGAAACCTTGTTGGTAGCAAGATAGTTTAACTGAGGAAAACAGTTACACACACACCTTGTATGTTTACAATGCACACATGTAATATTCTTAGTATTAGTCATCCACAAAATGGCCTTAAACAACTGGTCTATGTGGTGAAATAGTTTAAAGCCACAACATGTAGTGTTTAAAGTGCACAGGAGGTTTTTTGGAGAGAGATGAAAAAAAGGTCCAAGGAGAAGGGAGCTTCAGTAATAAAATGGTGGTAATATTGTATTTGAGGTATATATTGGCAAATGGAAAGCATGCAGATAGGCCTGTAATAGTTGTAATGAGTATAAATTATTACCTTAAGGTCATTTGACAATAAGAGACTTCTTGTTTCATCCAGTTTTGATCGATATTCTTGTTCTCTTTTTCTTATTGCTTCATCAAAATTACTGACATTTTCTGGATGACGAAACTCACAATCTTTTTCTGTTGCTCTAAAAAATCAAAATGTTGATTTTTAACCAATATTTTAAAAAATGCTTTATTAACATAATCACTGTAACTCATTGTTAATTATAGCCTCAGTAAGTTCTCAAAGTTCATAATTGCACATTGGCATACATTGCATGTAATATATCTCTACTGATACTAAAAGGTAGTTTACAGTGACTTCTTCACATCATTCTGCTTGTAACAATATGGGTAGACTACTTGATTTAAAATTTCTGAAATTTAGCACATTTTTTACTTTTCGGAACATAAACTCCAGCTCTCATTTAGAACTATAGCAAACCAAAATAGTGTCAACTATTCTGACTGCTCTTGATATTTTTAGAAATGTAGTGAGTGAAAATGTAAACAAGGTGTTTGTTTAAACATGGTTTACATTAATTAGCATCAGTGTACCCTACTTTAGAGTTCATTAATTATGATCACCTAAAATTTAAATGTCTTTAAGAGCTCTGATGGTATTCCAGTTACAAACAATGATTGCATGAGGTGAACTAGATTACCTTAATTGTAGCTCCAGATTTTTCCGATAAGACGAAAGCTCCTCCCGTTCTTTAGCAACTACATTATCTTTCTCTTCTTGAAAAGCTTTAAATTGATTCTGATATTCTTGCAATCTCTAGACATAATTAACCATATCATTTGTTGAACATATCAGAATTAAACATATAGCTAGTGAAGAAAGACAAGCAGAAGAGAAAGCTTGCAGCTCAGCTGCAGCTATTCTGGAACAGTTCTAATTATGCTTAATGGCTGCCCAGTTTGTTCTCAGTCAATTACAGGGTTGCTTTTCGTTGCTAGCTATATCACAGGATAAATTTATTCTTGCACATATGTACACGTATACAGCACAACTATATGTAACGATTGAAATTCAACAAAACTTCATAAACCTTATCGGAGGACTAACTACATAAGGCAACGAAAGGAGTGCCCCAATTAGTGAAAAATTGTTGCCTGCTTCTTGTCATAACAAAGTAAAGTGGGTTTCTTTTTTAAATAAAATTGTTGTGTAACATTTATGTTTTCGTTCCTATACAACAAAACACTTAATGTACACTACCTTTGGAAATAGTGAGTTATGTTTTCCCTTCAGTCAGACTCTTGGAAAAACAAAATTCACCATTTCCCTCGGGAGCATACATTAAGTGTATATTACACAATTGTAACTTCTCTTCATGTAAATATAAGACAGTTAGCTTTTATATATTTATCTTTTATCAAATGTAATTAATTTCATCTTCACAATTTAATATTAGACACCAATGTCACTATGTTCAACTATATTGCACCAAGCCATTGCAACTAGGGGTTTAAATTAAAAAGCCTGTTAAAGGTTTTAACAGACTCCTAGCTCAATTAATTTTATCCTGTTTTCATTTAAATATTTTTGTATGCAGAATCGATTCATCAAAATAAAAAAATTAAAAAATTTACCTTTTGGTAGTGTTTCTGTAGCTCCTCTTTGGACTTCTGTTCATTTTGTAATTTGATGTTGAATTCATCAATCTTCACACACAATTCACTAACTTGAGCAGTCTTAACGTGCTCCTCTTCCTTAACTTTACCAATCACCGTATCATATTTCTCTAACTCTTGATCTCGTTCTAATATAGGTTTGAAGTTATACTCAAAATCATCCTTCAACTTACGAAATCTCAACTTTTCCTAGTGTCTGAACTCCCTATCTTTTTCAGCTATAGTTTCTTCCAGTGCCTGAACTCTGAGTTGAGAAGCTTCACGCCATTCTTTTTCCTTCTGTAAAACCACGGAGTCTGAATCGTTTGCAGACATTGGTATTTGCAGCATATTAATAACACATTGAGTGCACGAAGGTCATGCCAACTTCAGCACAGTTTGCTGATATATTTCGACAGTTTGCGATTGTTTTGCGGCGGACAGTACATCTAGTATAGTATATACAGCGATTAGCCCGCCTATTTAAGCTTCATATTGTGCTAAAATACATTCATTGAAGAAAA
The DNA here is from genome assembly GCF_004324835.1 of Dendronephthya gigantea. NCBI lineage: Eukaryota > Metazoa > Cnidaria > Anthozoa > Malacalcyonacea > Nephtheidae > Dendronephthya > Dendronephthya gigantea. Next base: position 31,557 of record NW_021163509.1, read on the forward strand.
ATTTCTAGTTTCTATATAATATTTTTCTTTGATTTGGTAAAGCTGTTTTGTGCATTGATCGCCCCACGTGTGTCACGCAAAACTACGCTGGTCCCGCGTGGTCGGAGATTACGTAAGAATAGATACATAGGCGTACATACGCTTTGATCAAATTTTAAAATCCAATCCTGGAAGTCAACCTGTTCATACGATCCAATTTTGTCGGATTGAATTCACTTCTGATGAAAGTTTTATAGTTTGTTGAGTTGCAATATATGTGAAATTTATAAGACGCTTTATGATGTCATGATCTCAGATCAGCTGGTTAGTCATGGCTTCAAATACGTCAAAAGGCGCCTGCACAAACTGAGTAGTTCTAAACTCAAAATTTTTTAATGTAAAACGGACAAAAATAAAAATTCTAATTGATTTTGACGAAAAAACAAATGCATTTTTACATTGAAATAATGAACTAACTAAAATTTTTCAAATGCCGCAGTTATATGATATGAAGGATATGATAAGCCAGTCTTCAGTGAAGCAAAGGATATGGCTTCTTATTCGTTGATTTTTTCACTCAGATTACCTGGGTATGCAATGCCGTAGAGGGTGACTGACTTTTTTTTCATCCATACCATTCCATCATTTTAATGTATGTTCGCCAAAAAAACACCCCAGACAGGTTTGTGAAATTAGTACTTCCGTTTTGGACAAAAGATGTCGGATCGGCGTAAATTCTTCTTTCAGCGAGAGCCACCCCCCCCCCCCCCTATCACGTACCAATTTGTGTCTAGATTTCACAGTTTTGGAAAAATGATTTCACGAACAATTAAGGGGTGTCGCATTGCTATTTCATTGTCAAAACGTGAACATTGATGCTAGTTGCTCAGCCTTCACAAAAGTTGCTCTAAACTACCTGGAAATTTTTTCAATAATAATCATTTCTATATGACGCATTTCTCGTTTTTTGGGTTTCGCTTTTATTTTGTGGAGCAATGCAGACGAGGCGTAGAAACTTCCCGCCCCCGTGTCGATTACGGCGCGACATTTAACACTATTTATATTAACAACTACGACAGGATAAACGACAGAACTATAAGACTAAGTAGCATGTCATTAAAGGGCGCAGCAGGAGGCTTCGTATCACCCGGGAGGTCACAAATCAAGGTATGATGTCTACGCTTACATTTGGTACAAAAAAATCGGCTTCGGCAATCAGAAGCACAATGATCGGCACGGTTAAAACACAAATGCTTATCGCTTAGATACTTCTTTCGTTCCGCAGACGTAACCTTTAATACGCCTTAAAAGGCGTTCACAACACGGATCGAGTAAACAAAAAAGCGAGCTGTGTCAGTGTGTCGTTTTGCTTGCGTACATTCGAATATAATTTTGATCAAGTCACAGAATATGTATGCATGCAGTGTCGTTTAGCTTCGATCGAGTATGCTCAGAAAGCGTACATTCACATATACCTGGGTGCACATATTAAAACGCACCGTATGTGTCGTATGTCCGAAAACTGTCCTCACGCACAAAGAAACAGAAAATTAATAAAAGCTAATAAACGGTCAAAAATATGTCCAAATTGATTTAACAAAATCAAGCCGGATTCGCCGCGTGGAAGAATTAAGTCTTGCGCGTATTTTACCGTTTGACTTTTATTTCAAAGCTTTTGGCATATTTATAGTGTTTCAAAGCGATCTTTCTTCCGTAAATAACCGAAATTTCCATTCTCAATGGCGTAGGGAGAATACCGAGATTGGGGGGCGGGCTCTAACTAATAGAAAGGGCAATTAAAAAATGTATAGGGACGGTTTTATTGCCAAAGCACCAAAGACACGACTAGTAAGTAGTGACTGTAGTGTGGTTTATATTCATCATGGTCTACACAAAGATTAGGAACGGGTAAGTGGGCGTACCTGTAGGCCCTGGGCGTACATTGGAAACAAAAAAGGCCACCTTCGATTTTAAAGTTGTATTTACAGAATTACCATTTCCAAAAAGGCATTTTTCACCAAAACCCCGGCACTTTTGGGCCCTAGGATTCTTTTCTTTTGGGGGGGGCACGTGCGTAGTATCAAAAATTCTTCGTCGTTACTGATAATTTCGAAATCACTTGCTTCTTATGTCCCGCGTTGAATAAATGAATTGGTATAAATACTTTGATGATGATAATTTTGTTTCTTGTCTAAAACGCACAAAACTGAATCTTATTCCTAGCTTTTACATTGTAATATCAACGTGAAATTCGCCATACGCCTAAATATATGCCGCCCAGGTGAAGAAAATGGTTACGGTGCGATTGTTTTGTATTTTTAATCTGCATTACAATTTTATTTCATATTTAAATGCCAGGACACATTAAACGAATGTTTAGTCCACTTGTTTTTGGTACATTTTGAAGTACAAGTTTAACTTATATTTTATCAATGAACATGCATGTTTTGTTTCAACAATTCCAATTGAAAATTTCCCAATATGCTTATAACCGACCGGCGTGTGCCCAGACGTTTTGCCGCAGTGTTCTGGGGCCCGGTCACGTGTCACTACCCTACATGTGGTAGTGACGTAATCATCGCGGGTTCTCTTTGCACATGCATGCAGTTAGTCTTTTGCGAACAACAGAAGCTACGCGTCATGACTATACGAAAAATTGTATTCATTCATCTTACAGTAATTTATTTCGACTAACGTCTATATATTAATGCCATTTTAATAGATATACCAAAATATTCCTTCAAATACCTTTATATTTCAACAATTCAGCTCTCAGCTTATTTCCCATTTTAATCAACTGTTTGCGTTCTTTTGTTAATCCATTAATCCGTTGAGCAGCTTGACGTAGTTTGGTGTGTAATCCTTCAGCTGACGATACAACTCCCTTCATACCAAAGATTTCTGAAAAAAAGAGGAAAACGTTTAAAATTCAAATCCTGACTAAATCATTCAAATTTTATGAAGTGAATTTAAAGTTTGTTATGTGTTGATGAGAAATTTTAGGTTTTCAAGCCGCAATCAATTTACTGTTTTGGAAAAGGTCGTAATTTACCAATTGTGAACGGTTTGGAATGAAATAAATCTCCATAGACAGGCGTCATAGCTATATCACGTTATTTTAGGTGGACCAGGACAGCAAGAGATATGCATTCTATATATTCTAACAACTGACAGTGGTTGGGTTACATCATGCACGATCTATACGTTTCAATTAATTCAGTAGATTTAGAATGTTCTACGGCAGTCGTGATTATTAAGATTCTAAACACAAATAAAGATAGTATTTCAAAACCGTCAGAAAGTACACTCATTTTTCTCTCGAAGGTCTTGTATAAACTGACTTTCTGGATTGTACGTATTCAAAGGTTTTGCGTGACTGGCAAGATCCAATTTTAATGCTGACAACTGCAGAAAAGCAATGAGAAAATGCAATCATCTCCTGCCTGTCACACAATTCTTGACTAGATGTTGCTAAAATTTCTACCTCAGGTAGTTTATCTGCGACAACCATAACCCATACTTTTCATAAACGATCCCTGTAGAAACTAGAATTTCTGTCTAATTACACCGAATACAAAAATTTTGGACATTACGCTCTCAAAACAGATAAATGTCAAACGATTATCAGTAATTCTTCCGTATCCACACTATCGCCTGTAGGCCGTGTTACACTCACTCATTGAGTGTGACATACAAATTTTGTCATCACCGATCAAAGAGAAAGTTATTTCTTAGTTGATACAAAGATTTAACGAAAAACACTGAAAATTAAGCTCTTATTCCAGTGGAAATACCGCCATGGAAATGTTATGACTCCCACTCATAAAATTTGAGTGAGCTTTTAAAATACAGAATTTCTTCGCTAACTCGAACCCCCAAGGGCAAAGGAAAATTGTTCGAGTTACCGCGGGGGTTCGAGTTTACCGGAGTTAGTGTAATATTACATTTATTATATATAAGTAATACAATAAGTTATAAAATCCAATCGAATCCTTCTTCAAGAGATATCATGCCTACCACTGGCACGACATTTTAAAATTAAAAAGATCGAGTGTATGTTAAAAAAATTCAATGTGTTAACATATTCAATTTACGCTTTGGCTTTGGTTAGTATATTCAATTTACGCTTGCATTTAAAAACAATTTATATTCACAGAACGCCGAAAGAAGGAGAGTTAATAAGATCATAATTATTTGTCCGGGCTAGCATGCAAATTAGCAAACATATTTTAATGCAAGCGGATATTAGAAGCCAATTGGACAAAAATACTAGCTAATCGCAATTTTTTCCATTTATGAATGCGTGATTATAATCCAGATTTCAATTTTTTAAACGGTGTTTAAGAAAACCGGAGATTATTTTAATGTCTGTAATGTTTAACACAAGTGAAAACCCGTTGTTCGAGACTGAATGAAATTTACCTTGTGCGATAGTTTTTATACATGGGTGCCGTAAAAATGTGTCTCGTTCTCTTGTTGCTAAACAAAGTGGCTCAGATGGCAGATCATTAGATTAAGTTAAAGTGAGCAAATTATCAGTACAATTTATCTACGATGATATTTGCATACATTCAACAACCAAAACATCTAAATTAGCAAGAAGCTCTTTATAGAATGATGTAGTCAATTTATTAGCACGGGACAGCTAAAATTGGTGCCTGCGTCCAATTTGATGCACAGCAATTTAAAGCACAGCGCATCCATTTTGACCGTGCCAATAGTTTGCAGCTAAAATTTACTGGTTCACTTACTGATCAAAACCAATCTCGTCATATATTCTTTCGGCATTCGCGTTAGTTGATATGAAAATACTTTTTGTCAAGCCAATCAACCACATAATATTCTTTTGAGAGAGCTGTCCTCGCAGCCAGTTCCCAACGACGTGAAATTCTATGACGCCACGCTTCTCTTCACGACGAGCTGCCTCGTCTCGTCCAATGTGTCACCCAGGGTAAAAACCGTGCTTTAAGTACATAGTTTAAACGAAATTGACTTTTTGTTTTGAAATTGACATCTCCGAGACCTTTGTGTAGACCGTAAATATACAGTTGGTATTCAGCCAATAATGAAAACTGTTTAAAGTTTGTCAAATATTTTCACTAAATTCTTGGCAAGCTTCCTTCAGTAAATTAACCTGCACACGCTGGTTTTACTTCTATTTTCAATTTACAACAATTTCATGAAACAACTCTCGTACAACAATCTAAACGATCTCAAAACGCTCTAAGACAGTCTGCATTTATAATAATAATACAGCTCCACACATTTACTTATAAGTCCCGGGCCCGGTTGTATCAATGCCGTTTAGCTTAAACGGCGGATAAGTCAAAATTAAATAATACTCTTACATCTCTCTTGAATGGGTCAACTATCCCGTCCAAAAGGAAAATCGGAATTGAAAAGGCAAGTAAATCTTTGGAACTGTTGTAGAATATGATAAACTGACCGAAATTCGCAAATATAGTAAATTTAAATCCAGTGGCAATATGGCGTTTTACGGCCATGATATCCTAGTTCGATAAATCTTATTAAAATGGAGCTTTCTTTCAACGTAGGTGTAAAGGGGATTGAAGATTTATAAATGGCTATTCCCAGCCAAATTTCGTTCTACATAAAACACGTGATGTTCAGCTGTTGTTTGCTCTATACACTTGATCGTACTTCTTCGCTTCACTATCCCGTCCAACAGGAAAATCAGAATTTAAAAGGCAAGTAAATCTTTGAAATTGTTGTAGAATATTATAAACTGACAAATTCGCAAATATAGTAAATCTAAATCCAGTGGCAATATGGCGTTTTACTGCCATGATATCCTAGTTAAATCTCATTAAAATGGAGCTTTCTTTCAACCTAGGTGTAAACGGGATTGAAGATTTATAAATGGCTATTCACAGCCAAACTTCGTTCTACATAAAACACATGATTTCAGCTGTTGTTTGCTCTATACACTTCGAATATTCTCATCAAATGTATGACAGTATGATCGTATTTCTTCAATTCGCTTTACTATCCCGTCCAACACGAAAATCGGAATTGAAAAGGCAAGTAAATCTTTGGAACTGTTGTAGAATATGATAAACTGACAAATTCGCAAATATAGTAAATTTAAATCCAGTGGCAATATGGCGTTTTACGGCCATGATATCCTAGTCCGATAAATCTTATTAAAATCGAGCTTTCTTTCAACCTAGGTGTAAAGAGATTGAAGATTTATAAATGGCTATTCACAGCCAAACTTCGTTCTACATAAAACACGTGATGTTCAGCTGTTGTTTGCTGTATACACTTCGAATATTCTCATCAAATGTTTTTCGCTTCACTATCCCGTCCAACAGGAAAATCAGAATTTAAAAGGCAAGTAAATCTTTGAAATTGTTGTGGAATATGATAAACTAACAAATTCGCACATATCCTAGTTCGATAAATCTCATTAAAATGGAGCTTTCTTACAAGGGTGTTATGTGTATATGAAAGAAAACAACCTGTATTTTTTTCTGTATATTCTTGTGTTATAGATATCACAAAATACATACTGTACACTAGTACACTACAGTATAGACCCTCTGTGATTTATATACAATCATAGTTTCAATTGTATGAAAATGATGTTCTTGTAATCTCCATTGTAGAGCAAAGGCCGCGCGAATCATTTGTTTTATGTTTATCAACTCGAACTGGAACACGCGATTGGAACAAGATGGCTTCCAGCAATGGGAAATATGTTAAAAATGTAGTGGATATGTATTTGTGTTCTCTTCATATCATGAAAGGGTAAGTAATTTTTGAAATTGTATGCATAAATTGTTTGTCTTAAGGGACCGGTCATTATTAATGGCCGGGGGTGGGACCGAAGAGAAACTCCCAAAGTCCAAAAAAAATTTTTACCCACCCATTCAACATCAATAAATTTTCCCTGACCCACCCAACAATCTTTCAGGTTTTTTCCTAACCAACCCCACCGAGTTTGCTTATATACAATATCACAAAAAAGTGGTATTGACGAGTATACCTGTCAATGTTCCACCAAATCGAAAGCCGTGGAAATTACACACACTGGTATTAACTGGTCGAGAAGCACGTTTATGTTGAGTATTATAATAGCAAGTTGGCAAGAAGAGATTTATTATATTATTGACCACTGAAATTGACCATGCACTGAAATTGACCCGATCTTACATCATCGGAATTCATGGGAATTATAATGAATATCATGTCTAATCCCCAGTTGTCCCTCGAATTCCTGTAAATCACATGGCACGTTGTTGTTTTGAAGGAGAATCTAGTGAATATTCGAGATGGCTGAGAATTTAACGTTCGAAAATTTTATGTCTTCATTGAAATTTACTGAGGAATATCTGCAGCGTTTTAAAGACACTGGCTTTGACGATGTGGAGTTGATCAAGACCATGGATGCTGAAGAGAAACAACAAATGTTTGATATTGTTGGCTTGGTCATTTGTTGAAATTCAAGAAAGCTCTTTCTAGTCTTGAAAAGCCATCGATTGACATCGTTGGAGGCACGAATGATATAAATATGAATACAACACCAACGACGACCAAGCCGACTTGTGTTAAACGAGGAAAGGCTCAATGTAGTAAGTGGATTTCAGGAAGGGTTAATTCCCAATTGTTGATTCCCAATTGTTAATTCCCATTTGTTGGAAAAGATACAATGACTTCCCTTCAGATGTTAAGGTAGATGATGTCTCCAAAAGCCAACGTGCGGTTGAGCATTTTAATGGAACTATAAGTTCATTAAAGTCCTTGAAAGATCAACTGTTGTCAAGGAAAAAGGAACTCTATAATGAACATATGGAGGAAAATTCATGGGCTGGTGATGAAATTAAATTTATTTGTGAATCAATTTTCCAAATTGAGGAAATGATGAATGGAATTGAAAAGATCATGCATGATGTTCAGCATGTAATGCATCAACTTGAGAAGAGGTTTGATGCAGCTGATGTTCGAAAGACTGAAAAGAGAAGACGGGCCAGGAGAGATAAAGAAACCAGAACAAAACTAAAAAAGAAAAAAAGGATTGTGCAAGAAAGGCATGAAGCACAAGTGGCTGAGCAAGTGGAATGTGCAAGTTTTTCCTCAGTTGAGGATGCTCTTGTTTATAACATTGATGTTGAATGACTGACAGACAGTATCCTAAAACAGTACATTGTATTATTGTACAGTATTTCATGTAGTCTCAGTATTTTAAGAATAATATAAATTTTATCTATGCTAAAAAAATTTTACCCACCCCAACCACTATTCCATTTTTCTTAACCCACCCTTGGGTACCTTCAAATTTTTCTTTACCCACCCCTTTTCTCTTCGGCCTTAATTCCACGGGCTAAATTTTCAAGCGAAATGCGAAATATTTCTCCTGCTTCTTTTGAATTGTGAGCAATGATGCATAATTAATTGATTCAAGCGGTCAAAATTCAAAAGAAACAGACGAAATATTTCGCATTTCGCCGAGAAAAGGCGCCCGTGGAGTTAGGCCCTTAGAGTTAGGCCCTTAGAGTTAATATGTGGATATCAACATGTTTCATTGTGAATTTTAAAATTTAGAGAATGGCATCGACGATATGCCTATAGAAATGTCCATTGCAATAATCTGTTTAGTAAAACTCTTGAAGGCTGCTGAACGGCGTTTGCATCAGCGCAAATAAAAAAATAAAACAATGCTGGCAGCAGATCATGAGGTTTGTTTGCCCCAGCAACCCTTTTGGACTATAATATGGTTGACATCTAATATAGGATTTCTTCATTTGTCACCTACATTCATTGAAATCTACAAAAGCTTTATAAAAACTAATAGCACTATTATAGAGCACCTGTATTATATATATTTTTGGAAGAAACCATGTAATTTTGCACTATATCAGTGATGACATAAGCCTTATATGGGGGGCACCTGTTCCTCAACACACACAGTGCCCCCCTGGCAAAAATCCTGTTTACAGCCTTGGGGCCAGTTGTTCAAAAGGTGCATGGATAAAGTTATCCACTGGATAGTGACCTAATTTTTCAACTGTCGTAAAAAAGCTTTGAAAAACAAGAAAGCTACTTATGACCCTTAAAAGTATTTTAACTTCACAACTGTGAAGTTAAATCTTGGCTATGCCAAGTGGTGAAGATATGGCATATATAATTGCCTGGATTTTGCCCATAATTGCACACTGAAACCTCCCACCAGATTGTTCAAAAACCTTATCTGGTAAACAGTATCATTACCTGCTCAACCAATATCAGCCATTCAACCATCAGTACCAATCTGGATCTGTATTTATATATGCTTAAATAGTTGCAATTATAGCATAGTAAATTCATATACCTGCGTAATATATGTTTGTTTCTGTAGGCGAGACCTAAGATCTCTTGCTTCTTTAGCAATGTTGCACCATTTCGCAGAATGTTTCTCGGTGAGCAGTTTTCGTTTGTTACACTCTCTGCGACCTTTCGAGGTAAAGCTTCAGATGCGGTCGAACGCTTAATTATGGCGCGCTGTTGACGCATTCTTTCTTCGATGACGCATTCGTTTATTCGGGCCTCAAAGTTGGCTTTTTTTCGTGGCTTTTTCACCGGAAGTGACGTACATTGGAGAACAGAGGGACCTGTACATGAAGAAAGAAGGCTGCTTTTATTTTGCAAAACATCCGGACTATCCCAGTGTCAGATTGGAAAGTGAAATAGATAAAGGCACTATATTATTACATATAAAGCACGTGTTTTCTTGCCTGTTGATTTCCAAAAGCTGTTTGAAAATACTGACATTTCACCCTATTGTTTCTTTAATTGACGATATTGACGATACGAATTTCTATGTTGATTTGTACTATATTACACTGGCGAAATTTGACTCATGAAATCACAGGATCGAACTATCTAAATTCTCCCGCAAAATCCGAAAGCAACCATCCTCGTAGTACAATTTTCTTTAAGAATTAACTTCAAGATATTAAAAATTTTAATAAAAGTAATAATATGAAACCAGACATTTTTCTCCGATTTTATTTTTCTGTAACTTACCCATTGCAATACCCAGGCTTGTCAAGTAGTTCACGTTGTTCCTGTGGAAAAGGGGACGCCCTTAGAATTGCCACTGATAGTGTAGTGGTATTATAGCATGTACACCGCTTAAAAATAGTGGTAATCCAGAAAAGAAGAGGGGTTAGAGACTCTCCTTTCAAAATATATTACAAAATTTCTACTTGTTTTCGTACGAAGAATTTAAAACTGCGGAGTCGGGTACTGTTTTGAGGATTCAAACAAACATCTGATGTTTCTTGATGACATGTGGATTTTGAAGTTCCACTGGTATATCGCTGTAGGATGAAATAAGTTCCGATTAAATTTCCTGCAGTTACACGTAATTGTAGAGATATGAATCCGATCAGCATAAGTATATCGCTCATGCATATATATGTTGAGTTGAGCCTAAATTTAGTGTGTATATTTAATATAGTGAATACCAAACAATATCTGACGATACTGTATACGCCAATGGCAATGGCCGAATAGCCCAATATAAACATCTCTTAGTGGTAGTACCTTGTTGCAGCAAATTATAGTAATGACACGTCTTTGCATGATAACACCTTTGTACAGCACAAATGCCTCTGAAAATAGTCAAGAGAACTTTCATGAACTGTGGGGATTACTACCTTATTTTAAGGGCAAAATATTGCGAGGGTGGTTATACAACCTGTGCACCTATACAGTAGATAGTAAATTATTCAGTGTATCGACCGTGTAAGAAAATGGGTACATGGTATGTAGAATTTGAGCTACAAACCTACTTACCAACGGTCAATGAAGTCATTTACACTTGCCTTGGCCGTGTGTTTTCTTGTTCAAGAACCTGGGGGTGAATGCACAGCTGGTCACCTGATCCTGGCACACATACGTTCGGTCTCAAACATAAAACAATAGAAAACGTCAATTTCAACAGTTAAATCTTCGTTTCCCGGTTTTGCTTACCTAAACGTGAGAAACACAGGAGTTTCTTGTAAAACATCCGAGGCTCGTATCAATTTTTTTGACGGTCTGTTATCAGGATGTGTTTGACTTGTATGTTTCGATCATAGTTTCATGTCCATAGCTTGTTTCATGTCCAGGATGCACGAAATTATTCCTAACTTTTAATTCTAAACCTCACCCTAACCCTGACCTAATTGCTTATACTAAAAGATTTGAATCAAGGATTATATTCGCGGACACTGGACATGAAATTATTACTTATTTCCACCAAATCTGACAGGTTTTTAGCAGATTCGCCAACAAGCTTATTACTATACAAGGTTTTAAACTTGACAAGCCGTCTTAAATGTATGTGTTTAAAGACTTTGGTATTAATACGTCGAAAAAATACAGTAGACACCATACCTTTCTTTAGCAAACAACAAGAAACAGCACCTTGTTCTCTGGGTTGCAAACGTTTTCATAAAATCCTTCCATTGCCTAAAACAGACCATAAATCCTTTGATAAACCTCAATCAGCTTGTTCATTGCGAGTTATTTAGTTGAACATAACCTCCTGATCAAAATGATCCGTTTTTCGTCCTCGTAAAAACGTACAGATGAACTGTTTAACTATATATTCATTTGTTAAAAAGTCTAGTCTTAAGATTTCGCTGGATGGCAATAGAACTAACCTCTGTAAATTCGTTTTTTCGTCGTGGCTCAACAAAAATAGTTTTTTGTGTCTCAAGTCGGTTCCATAGACCAAAACTCTTACAAAACAAAGGATAATCATTGTGAATTAACGTAACGGACTAGGATATGAAATATCGTTCCTATATCAGTTTTAACAACACACAAAACCCTAACCGATTTAGAATTTCGATCTAAGGAAGCACCATCAAAAGGTCCAGTAAGATTAATCTGTATAAAAATCACATTAGCTGTATTTATACAAGAGACGAACAATTCATCGGGACGAACCTACACAAATTTTATATTAAAAGGTAATATGAAACCAGACATTTTCCTACGATTTAATTTTTTTAACTTACCTATTGCAATCCCCATTTTTGTCAAGTAGTTCACGTTGTTCCTGTGGAAAAGGGGACGCCCTTAGAATTGCCACTGATAGTGTAGTGGTATTATTGCATGTACACCGCTTCAAAGTAGTAGTAATCCAGAAACGATGAGGGGTTAGAGACTCTCCTTTCAAAATATATACTAAAAAAATTTCTACCTGTTTTTGTACGAAGAGTTTAGAACTTTTGAGGATTCCAACAAACATCTGATGTTTCTTAATGACATGTAGATTTTGAAGTTCCACTGGTAAGCCCTTATAGGTTTCCTAAATCAATCACCGTTATTAAAAAATGACTATACAAAAGATCATCTTGTAGCTTAATGTTATGGTGGACGTAATTGATCACCTTTGTCGCCACCAGCTGCTTTGCTGGTTGACCAAACATCCAGTTGCTTCCTCTTCCAACCGTCATTCGCTTGCTGTTGAACATGAACCTAAAAAACACAAGAAACTTAATTTGGCTACAGCAATACATGAATTGTCTCATTTTTCATTAACTACCTGCCATGCAGAGTTTACTTTTAATACACACAGGTTGAGATGATTGCACCGTAAATGTGCCAGCTTGTTGCACATCTTTCTTTTCGCTCGACCCTAATGCATCGCTGTTCTGAAAAACTACCTGGGATGCAATAATGTGGAAAGATTGGACTAGATTTTATCCGTGAAAATGATTGTTTACGAAAATGATTGTTTACAACAATTACGACACAAAGGAAACCAGGTTAACGACTGCTTGAAGACATGTAGATAAGTGGAGCTACAAGAAAGCTATTACAGCAATAAACGTCAAAAATATCAACATACGAGCCCTTTCCCCAAATTTCTACCACTAAGTCTTCTATCATGTCAAAGACTACTGTATACGTACTTTCAAGGCGTCCGCGAACTGTCTTTGTATTGCACCACCAATTTGATCTACATTGAAGAAGATTTGCTTAAATAATGTATGCATTTCATTTCCCAGTTTTAACAATAGGTTGCTGCAATACTGGCATATTGAATCATGCAGAGCTTGCTCCAACTCGATAATCGCCTAAAATTCTTTGCACATCCAAATTTAACAAATGAAATGTTGAAACAAGCTCGGAAACCACTTCATAAACTCACTTGCAACGGAAAATGAAATCACTTTCTCGAGTGATTTCGTACTTTGACCAGAAGTTCGAAAATGTAACTGGGTGACAAAAAGACAAAAGACTGCAAAAGTTAAGGCATTTCTAACGAGGCTGCAGTCATATAATGCTTGTTTCAACAATGTTTTCAAATAAATTGTATACTGCACCTGCCGGGATGTGTAATTATTTGGAGGATGAAGATGTTACAGTATGCAATTCTTCCTCTAGCTTCAAGACCAAGCCTGGAAAATAAACAAAATTGACCCAATTATAATACGAAATCAGGCTAGCAAATCACGTCAAAAGAGGAGGCTGGGTATTATAAATGAACTAGCCGTAATCTGATTGGCTTGATAACCGATGCAAATCACTAGCTGTTCAATGAACTGCGTACAGCTGAGAAGAGGTATACAAAAATATTCCTAGCCACCATTTTAGTATTCCTCAATTTCCATTCGTGGCTTCACCTACTACACGTTCCAGGTATATTTTTATTGATTATATTTACAAGAGGCCCATTTTGATGTGCGGTTTCAATCCTGATATCATGACTGGCAACCGAAAGCTATACATATACCTTTTATGTATGCGATTTCCTGTTTATCCAAATCTCCATCATCTGGTAAACAGAAATACGAGATTTTTAACACAGCTGATTGTACAAAAAGGCGATCAACTATGGTTAGCGGCAGAATTGCTCAATCAGAATCCTCTCTTTAGGGGGTACATTGATATTTCGCAAAAGATTTCTTAATTTACGAAACTTTAAGAACCATACCAGAGAAATTCTAACAGTGGTATGACAACTTGAGGCGTTGGCGAAAGTTTAGTAAACTTTTCCAGATATGTTGGGAGCAGTCTAACGAAAATTTAGAAATTATTGCTCAAAAACCTTGTATTTGTGAAGGAGTATCTCGCATAACAAGAGACGTTACATTTAGGCTGGAGTTTG
>NW_021163510.1:0-45561 GCF_004324835.1 Dendronephthya gigantea
CACTCGATCTTTTTTATTTTAAAATTTCGTCCAGTTTCGGTCACCATTCATATTGGTAGGCATGATATCTCTTGAAGAATGATTCGATTGGATTTTATAACTTATTGTATTAATTATATATAATAAATGTAATATTACACTAACTCCGGTAAACTCGAACCCCCGGTAACTCGAACAATTTTCCTTTCCCTTAGGGAGTTCGAGTTAGCGAGGAACTATTGTATTTTAAAAGCGCACTCGAACTTGTTGAGTGGGAGTCATAACATTTCATGGCGGTATTTCCACTCGAATAAGAGCTTAATTTTCAGTGTTTTTCGTTAAATCTTTGTATCGATTAAGAAATAACTTTCTCTTTGATCGGTGATGACAAAATTTGTATGTCACACTCAATGAGTGTGAGTGTAACACAGCCTACAGGCGAGAGTGTGGATACGGAAGAATTACTGATAATCGTTTGATATTTATCTGTTTTGAGAGCGTAATGTCCGAAATTTTTGTATTCGGTGTTTATAGACAGAAATTTGAGTTTCTGCAGAGATCGTTTATGAAAGTATGGGTTAATGTTTGTCGCAGATAAACTACCCGAGGTAGAAATATTAGCAACATCTAGTCAAGAATTGTGTGACAGGCAGGAGATGATTTTCTGCAGTTGTCAGCATTAAAATTGGATCTTGCCAGTCACGGAAAACCTTTGCACTCTAAAAAAAGATGTGTTTTCAAACACACCAAGGTGTGTTTTCAAACACATAAAGGTGTGTTGTGAAACACACTTTTTGAAAAAAGAGTCATAGGTGGGTTGATAAACACACCTTACTGGGTCACAGAACACATCTTGGTGTGTACAGAAACACACCCGCCCGTGTCAACTGACACACCTTATGTTAACACACCTTTTTCTGGAAGAAAAGGTGTGTTCAGCAAACACACCTTTAGAACACACCATGCAGAGAGCACACCTTGCTTTGACACACCTTGACAGTGACACACCATAGAAGTGAGCACACCATTTTCTAGAGAAAAAGGTGTGTTCAACAAACACACCTTTTTCAGAACACACCATGCAGAGAGCACACCTTGCATTGACACAACTTGACAATGACACACCATACAAGTTAACACACCATTTTCTGGAGAAAAAGTGTGTTCAACAAACGTTCGTGAAAAACACAACTTTTTCCAGAACACAATGTAGAATGCTCACTTTCATGTCACACCTTGACAAAGACATACCTATCTGGCTATCTATAGCATACCACACCATTAGGAAACACACCTTCTTGAGTGAAACAGCTTTACCTTTTTGGTTACCATACAGTGGCAATATTTATTCACAATTAATCACAAAGTCTTCTACATTTGAACTATCTTTTTCAACTATATAAAATTTTCCATTAGATTTAATAATATGCAAAACCCCATGCCAGGGTAAGTTTTGAATTACACGTACAACAAGCCTTTCATTAGTTTTATGAACTTGGTAGTACATAAAATGTCTGTGGAAAGCAGATGTCTCCAAAACTCGAACAACAAAAAATTTTCTATCTTCCCAAACAACGATTTCTTCCACTCACCATAAACCGGATAATCTCTCTCACCAATCTCATCCATTTCCTGCAGTCGCAGAGCACATCCTGGCTTGTAAATTATGCCATGAATCTCCACATGCCTAACATGCTAAAAAAAGATTACAATGCAATAGTTCATTTGATAAACATAAGATAGTATGATTCATCTCATCCCAAATTCAGTTTTTGCCTGATAAATCACAGTGATATTAAGAGATAGTTCAGTTGATAAATAGTAGCTAGATTGAATATTGTAGTAGTTAGTCCTTTATTATGTCATATAAATGATATAATTTTTTATTCATAATTACATTAAAAAACAACTTGGCAATATTAAACTGATAAATATTACCTGCTTCCTTTACATGGCTGTGCCAGTTGATCAACACTAGCAGCTTGAGCTATCATGCCAAAATATGGATGGCTGTGCAAATCAACATTGTGATCGCCTTAAACAGACATTAGGAAACACATGAAAAAATAGATTTAAATTGGAATAATAGCTGTATATGCATAATACATATGTAAAATTACAAATTTTTATAACTATATATGCATTATTTACCTAATCCAACAACATCACCACTATACAGGTAATTAGTCAAGGGCTGCTTGGGAGAACTCAGAAGGTTCCAGCACATGTTCCTAAATAAAAAACAATTACACCATGATTAGTATGATAAATACACAATTCTGTAAAAAATGTATAATTGAAATACACAAATCTACACATTTATTCAAAATTAAGCCTAGAGTGATAAAACACAGCTACTTTAGAGGGGTGGAATACAAGTCAATCTAATTGTGCACAATGATTTTAAAAAATATATACCTTTGATGGGAAAATGCAAGTGATTTGGGGACATTTTTAAAGTTCTTGGTAATTGAACTTTTCAGGAAACTGTGTTTAGCCTCAAATCTCATGGTCCAGATATTTCTAGGTGGCCCAAACCTACAACGCAAACATTTAATTATAATCATCAATAATTTAATAGGATGATGTTCTCTAACTCAAAAAAATTTGGAAGTAACTTTTACATCAATAATTTTTTACCTAACAATTTCATCAGGTATATGTATAAGATAATGCATTTTTGGAATTATGGATGCATTAGGGTAGAGATTTTTGAACATTTTGTGATGATCATTAATCATAACTTTCAAATAGGCAGCATCAGCCTTTGTTATTCCTGGAGAAGTACAAATTTGAACAATATTCCAAAGTTTCAGCAAACAATGCCAGTTTTCCAGTTGCTCATCCACTTTATCACCAATCATGATTGGCAAGAACCTGAATAAACACCACATTTGAGATGCTGCAACAAAAAGACTCAGGTTAAAATACATAGTCTACATTTGGTAGTTCAAGACAATTAGGCTGCATAAAGCAAGACATATAAATTAGTTAATACTTTCCCAATGACTGCAGTGAAAGAAAGGGTTTTAAAAGTATATGTACCTGATTGTTTAAGCTTAGCTTCAGTGACACCATTGATTGTTTCCCTGTTAGTTGCAGTTGGCTTATTCTTTTTGTTCATGTATCCATAATCAAAGTTTTCATCCTCCGATTTAACTCTTTGAGTGTGATACATCTGCTTTCATCAATCAGATACTTCAGCATCAACTTTGTTTCATAGGGTACCAAGCCTCCAAAATATATGCATTATATCTTCAGGATGCAAATGCAAACATCAAAATGTTGCACCTTATCCAACACACTTAATCTGTTTACCCCATAGGTTGTGGAAAGTTGTTCACGGATGTTTAATGCATTATCTTCATCTTCAATACATGCACATATTTGTCTGTGATTATCCAAATCTCTTTCTGAAAAGTCTTCAGATAAAAACTAAAACAGAAAGGCAATCCAAATGCACATTGTGTAAATTGTAAAAATGCCCTTATTGCTCAGCAAAATATCTCCCAAATTACAGTCAGGGAAAAAAGCTATTTCTTCAAATTATAGCATATTTACCTTATTGTTGGTCTCCAGTCTTGTTCCCATACAATGCCTACAAATTCGCAATGCTCCTCCAACACCTTCCTTGAAACCACTGACATAGTTGCTACCAAGTGTATCTCCAGTCCACAATAACAGATCACCTCGAAACACACGGGCAACACCATTTATGGTAAAACAGTGACCATTAGCCTAAAATATAGGAAGCTATAATGTTGGACAAATTTGCATACTAGAGGAATTTTGTCTTTTTTTTTCTTATATACATACAATACTGTAATGCATAAAGTAAAAATACCTTCGCCAAACAATTGACATCCTCAATGAATGGCATCAAAAGATTATCGATCCCAAATGACTTGATGTCTTTTGTTTTAGCAATAGCTATAAGTTGTATACTGCGGATGCTTGATCTAAACATTGGCCTTATATTGCCCAGCACAAAGTAAAAGACACCTAAAAACAAATTTTATATGTGATTGGGCAGCTAACATGCTTATGAAATAAGCTGTTCATAGATTCATAGACATAATATAAAGACACACACCAATTTTATGAATCTTTGCTTTTGAACCTAAAGGATTGGCTATTTCTAGATCATCATAATAGCCCAACAGCTGCAGGGCATCACTGTGGAGGGAGAATACTGGATGACTCTTGAAAAAATCCCCATCCATTACATCTCGAAGAACACCATCACATGAAAAATGTGGATTTTCAACTTCCTTTAAAACATCTGGGTTTGAAGAAGTGCCTAAAATATATGATCAAAAAAATGTTTGAAAAAAATATTTGCAACAAATGGATGCATCCAGTGATTTGAATCTTGAAAAGCCAAAGTAATGGCATTTAGCACCAGAATAGTGACATCAATTTTTGCTAGTCTTTCATATAAAATATATTTGTACCTCCAAAGTCTTTAATAATGGAACTTGATAACCAAAAACTGTGACACGTTTAAGTATTTTTCTCCCTTGTCGAAAATCACTTCTCCACTGTTTTCCCATCTCAACTTCTATTGGTTCCTGCAAATCAGTTAAAAAAATATAAAGCAAGCTGACAAAGCTGGCAGCTGGTTCAGGTTTGGTAGGTTGGTAACTTACCACCAAATTGAAATGACGCTTAAAATATGATCTTTGTTGGTATTCTGAATCAACTCCGTCGAAGACACTCTCTGCTGAAAATAACTTTTCCACATCTTGGTCAAATTGCAATTCTTGACCAGGATTACTGTTTATCTTTTCGACAAGCGATTTTTTGACTATGTCCAATACTCAGTTAGTAGATTTTTCGCTGAATCTTTGACCAAGTCCACGGCACTCTGGGTGAGCATACCTCTTGTTTGGAACATAAAAGGAATTTGGCAGCATGGCGTTGCATTAGACTTCGTGCTTCTCCCTCGTCAAACATCTCCTGAAAATGGTTCTCATTTTCCCCATCATTTAAGTCTTCTTCCACTGTTAAAGCCTTACTGTCTGTAATAATGTTTTGGAGACTATTTATCTTTGTAAACGACCGTGGACAGCTGTTACAAAAATATCTTGAAAATTCGGCTCGTTTGAGTGTATTCTAACCAAGTGATCAAAAAAAAGCTTACGTTGTCCGCTGCAACATACAAAATTACAGTAATCGCAGCGAAATTCAGTTGACTCGGCCATTTGTATATACTAAAAACACATTATTTCGCCTTGTGCCTTACTGCCTTTAATATTAGTTATTTCCCAGTATGTTTCAATCGATATTAGCCGAAAAATTGGAGCATTTGCAAAAGGCCTGGAGCCATTCTTCTCTCACGGTAAGTTACCACTGGGAAACCATATATTGATTTAAAGTAACACGTGACCGTAAGTCTGCCAATAGGAATTCCCTATGGTGTGATGCGGGAAATTTAGACCTGCTTGTAAAAATTTGACTGATATCTTGCCCGTTCGACGTTCCAAGAAGATTACTCACAACATTTGTGACCTTCCACGGGAAAACGTACGTTAACGATATTTCGTTGAAACGGCAAAACGAACGGATAACGAACGGGTAGTGAACGATCTGTAATAACGTTTCAACGAACCCAAAAAACGTTTTGACGAATTCAGCTAAAAATGTGAACGTTTAAAGTCGAGAATACGAACGGATAAATAAACGTTCAATCTGAAGCTGTTTGAACGATTTATGTTTTTGAGCGGTTTTAACGAATTAGTCTGAACGACGTTGCGCGTATGATTGACGCAAGATATTATGACTAATTAAAAGAATAGGAAATATTTTCAAACACGTAACATGTGTTGGCGCAAGTATGCGTGTACATATAAATAGCTATACCTTCATTTGAATGTTTAACTAAATTTATTAGCTAAACTACCTAAATCACATTATTTTATAATTTATATACATATATACATTGCATTTGCATCAAAATCGGGTTTATTAATCGTTAGAAAGCCTTCAGTTATTAGTACAAATTATCATCGTTACGTCAAATTAATCAAAGCGCGTGTTTACTTGCAACAACGTAACAGATTTTGTAAGTCTCTCCACGGACAAACTATATAGTGGTGGAAGGACATAAAACACATCATGCATGCATCCGTTTTATTAACACGGCTCTAAACCGAGAGTAAACGAAGATGCCATAAAATGCCTGGATTCGAATAATATCATAGGCAATGTCATTGGTCACCGTCTAAGTTGTGGTTGAGTTTCAGCTACTGGATACATATTTTATGTTAAACTAAACACAGGAGATTCCATTGTACACTATTGCTTATACCTTTGACGCGCAAACGACTAAATAATTATCGAAGGAATCAAGTTGTTTACAGATGATAACCAGACATTAATAACAGTTATACAGAATATCGCATACGCAAAGCTCGTTTGTATACGAACCAGCGTAGTAACGTGTGCTTGCATGCTGTCAAAACTTATTTGGTATAAATAGCCTACTACATTAAATACCAACCATTTATGCACGTGAAAATCCACATTTCAATTTCAGCAATGCATTGCGCGGTAATAAAATATTTAAAATATAAGCTTGGATATTTACCTAGTGCTCACAAATGTTCCGTGCGCAATAGCCTCTAGCTGCGGTCAAGCTGTCGCGGAATGTCGCCTATACACAGTACGTCAGTAGCAACTAAGGGCATCATTATACCTTAAGAATATTTAAAAATTGATAATAACTATTTATCCACTGCATGCACCATCGCCAATTTTCTTCGCAAAGCTAAAGCTGCAATGTCCCTATTCTGCCGCATATTTTTTCATGTAAGTGATATGTTGTGACCATACGATCACATATGCATGTGTTATGACTTATGAACCAGTATATCGCTAATGAAACTTGTGATATTAAATAGCTAACTAAATTCCTGGTGGTCATATTCACAGGAAAATATTTATTTCCCCAAATATTCGACCATCTACAGAGGTAACTGTGTAAATACCTATGCTACCTGCATGAGCCAACAATAGTGACCTAAAGAAATAGAACGCGCGTAAATTAATGGGATAATTTTTCGAAATCTCATTTTCAAACCACCGCGGCAATCAGCGTAGTAACGGTGCTGCATGCTGTCAAAACTTATTTGGTAAAATAGCCTACTACATTAAATATCCCAACCATATGCACGTGAAAATCCACATTTCAATTTCAGCAATGCATGCCGCGTAATAAATATTTAAAATATAAGCTTGGATATTACCTAGTGCTCACAATATGTTCCGTGCGGCAATAGCCTCTAGCTGCGGTCAAGCTTGTCGCGGAATGTCGCCTATACACAGTACTGTCAGTAGCAACTAAGGGCATCAATACCTAAGAATATTTAAAATTTGATAAAATCTATTTTATCCACTGCATGCACCATCGCCATATTTCTTCGCAAAGCTAAAGCTGCAATGTCCTATTCTGCCGCCATATTTTTTCATGTAAGTGATATGTGTGACCATACGATCACATATGCATGTGTTATGACTATGAACCAGTATATCGCTAATTAATACTTGTGATATTAAATACCTAAATAAATTCCTGGTGGTCATATCACAGGAAATATTTGATTTTCCCCAAATATCGACCATCTACATAGGTAACTGTGGTAAAACCTATGCTACCTGCATGAGCCTAACAATAACCTAAAGAAATAGAACGCGTAAATTAATGGGATAATTTTCGAAATCTTCATTTCAAACCACCGCGGCAATCCGCAATCCCGAAGGTCCGAATTCAGTGGGTAGGGATAAAACGCGGATACGGATTGCGGATGGCGGATGCGGATGGGAAAATGCGGATGGGAAAATGCGGATGAGGGGATAAAATGCGGATGGAAAAATGCGGATGAGGGAAAAACGCGGATGGGAAATGCGGATGAGGGGATAAAATGCGGATGGGAAAAATACGGATGAGGGGATAAAACGCGGATGGGAAAATGCGGATGAGGGATAAAACGCGGATGGGAAAAGCGGATGAGGGGATAAAAACGGATGGGAAAATACGGATAGGGGAAAACGCGGATGGGAAAATGCGGATGAGGGAAAACGCGGATGAGAAAATACGGAGAGGGGATAAAACGCGATGGGAAAACGGATGAGGGGATAAAGCGCGGATGGGAAAATACGGATGAGGGGATAAAACGCGAAAAAAGGAAAACGATTTTTATATGTGATTTCCTTATATAAATATATATGTCTTACCTTCTTGTGTTTCTCCCGTCTAAGCTTCTTTACCACTACTAGCTTATCTTTCACGTTTGCCAAAGAAGCGTCCATAAAACTGCCTTTTTCCAATTTTTTATTTTTACTCCGGCGCCAGCGACGGAGTTGAAAATTCGCCTCGGGTTTTTTTATCGTCGCAAGTGTGTAATGTGTATGTGACCGTATTTATTTACGTCCCGTGCACGATTCGATTTCGCTCGCATGATACGGCAATTCCTCCAAGAGGAACAAATAAACAGTTCTTTTCATGCTGCTCGATTGAATATCGCCGCTATTTCGCCGTTTAACAAGCTGTGGTCGTGTATGGGCGCGTTGACAAGTCGTAGTTTGCACAGGATTGAAGATTTAATATAACTATGTATAAGCGCGAATTCCAAAGGCAAAGTGTAAGACAAAGCGAATATATCATGCGGTTTATTTACATTTTTCAACAATTGAACTTCTATACTTTTTAAAGTACGTTGTGCTTCGCGATCGAACATTTAGGTTCGCAAGGCATCTAAATGCGAATGTGAACTGTATTGTTTATGTTCAGAAGAAATTAATTGATGCAATCAAGCAAATCCCGTGGGCAGATGTTGTAGAACAAGACGCCTGTCCTGGCGTTAATTCCGGCGCACGTGTCAGTCTTCAATATAAAGCTTTTGAACATAAACAATACAGTTCACATTCGCATTTAGATGCCTTGCGAACCTAAATGTTCGATCGCGAAGCACAACGTACTTTAAAAAGTATAGAAGTTCAATTGTTGAAAAATGTAAATAAACCGCATGATATATTCGCTTTGTCTTACACTTTGCCTTTGGAATTCGCGCTTATACATAGTTATATTAAATCTTCAATCCTGTGCAAACTACGACGTGTCAACGCGCCCATACACGACCACAGCTTGTTAAACGGCGAAATAGCGGCGATATTCAATCGAGCAGCATGAAAAGAACTGTTTATTTGTTCCTCTTGGAGGAATTGCCGTATCATGCGAGCGAAATCGAATCGTGCACGGGACGTAAATAAATACGGTCACATACACATTACACACTTGCGACGATAAAAAAACCCGAGGCGAATTTTCAACTCCGTCGCTGGCGCCGGAGTAAAAATAAAAAATTGGAAAAAGGCAGTTTTATGGACGCTTCTTTGGCAAACGTGAAAGATAAGCTAGTCGTGGTAAAGAAGCTTAGACGGGAGAAACACAAGAAGGTAAGACATATATATTTATATAAGGAAATCACATATAAAAATCGTTTTCCTTTTTTCGCGTTTTATCCCCTCATCCGTATTTTCCCATCCGCGCTTTATCCCCTCATCCGCATTTTCCCATCCGCGTTTTATCCCCTCATCCGTATTTTCCCATCCGCGTTTTATCCCCTCATCCGCATTTTCCCATCCGCGTTTTATCCCCTCATCCGCATTTTTCCATCCGCATTTTATGCCCTCATCCGCATTTTCCCATCCGCATTTTCCCATCCGCATCCGCCATCCGCAATCCGTATCCGCATTTTATCCCTACCCGAATTCAGTTCCGCCCTGCAAAACAACTTAATACTCAACCCCGGCCATAGAAACCGGGTTTTTAAATCACAAAGAGTGCAAATAATTTTTTCTGCAAAGCATATAGCAATGCTGCCGCCCATATAGAAACGACAATGCCAAATGCATGCACAGGGGAGTTTATACTCACCATTTTAAGAAACAAACGATCCTCAACATCTTCGAGACATCTACTTGTGACACAATTTGTGCCTCCTGCTTACAGTAAAATTAACTAATCAAGATTATTTAAGACATGCATGAAAGCATTAATCCATTTTGTCTGGCGAAATCTTTTTATATCATATAATTATATATATTTTGAGGTAGCATCTACCCCTTTTTTATGAAAAATGTCAGCAAAATTTGTAAACAATTGTTGTTTCAATGTAAGTAAATGCATCCTGTAAATTGTAACCACCACGGCCCAAGCTAACAACTTTTCTAACCTCAGCCAAGCCATTTTCAAGGTCTGGCAACCTTTCATGTCATGTTTATTCGGAATGATTGGATGATCGTGGCCCAACTTGATTCCACCGGCCATGATAAGCAATCTAAAGAGTTATATTGCAGTGCGCATTTATATCCGAATACATTTTACTCGCGTTAACATATACATAAAATGCAATTGAGAACGTCTTGTTATATACAATTGCATGATCATCTATATGAAATCTTACTTCGAATGCGTGTCATATTTCGATATATATGCATGGTCAATAGAGAGCTACAGTTTAGCCAAGCAAATACACTCAAGGGAAAAAAAACTTTAGTTTAAATCGAGAGAACCGCTATACGAATTCTGTTGATGATTTCATCAATAAGCCTGATTTCAATGCTTGGAGGAAAATAATTGCAAGCGCGCCTAATAAAGTGGCCAAGTCATGACTTTCCTTATATCATAGCTAATGTTTCATTTAGTGTTCATACCTGGTATTAACCTTTATATATGCTTGCGTTAAAACGCCTTGACTTCTTCATAGATGCTAATATCCAGCAAATATTTGGGACAGTTTTCGCGAAATTATTGGTAAAGATCTTTACCCGCGTGCTCATGCACGCATAAACAGTTGACAGGCGCCATTTCAAATTTGCTCATTTTGCCGCTCTAGCTGGCAGGCTTCAAGGTGCAATGACCATGCATAATTGCAATTTAATATCCGGAATGTAATTTCTAATCAAGGGAGCCCAAATCAAAATTAGTGAAAATTTTCCTGTTGCCCAACAGCTGATATGTTGTCCAAGCAAGATAAATTCCAATGCTCCTTTTCTGATGAATTATACATAGCGAAATATATGTGGCAAAATATCTGAAAGGTCAAACTTAAATGTTTGTAAACGTTAGCTTGGCAACTTGCCCTTTGGGCTTGTGTCAGCCCAGTTGTGCGCAATGAAGGACTGCACGCACTTTAAAACATAGCGCAAAACTCAACCTCACAAAACACGGAATTTTTTGTAATAAAAAAAGTCACACAATGAACATCATTGATATAGGTTCATTACTCTCATACAGTCTCTATCATTTATACGATTTGAGCCTTTTCCGCGTTCCACGTTTCCGATTCGAGGAGCAAGTCGAGAGAAATCAAATTACAACCAAAATATACATGGGGAGTGAATTGTGCTGAAATGTGCATATATCAATATATATGAAGTATTTTTTTGTTAAATAAGAGTCTAAATAAATATTTACAATGCATGAGTTATATTTATGCCATATATAAGTTATATTTATGCAATTGCCACCGTTCAACATGCCAGCAACGATCGAGCCAGATGGCTTAGATCTGGGGAGACAAAGAAACCTTTTTAAGGAAATAAGACAATTTTGTAAGCGGGGCACTGAGGATCTTGTTGCTCCGGCTCTAGTTTTAGACTAGATGCACGTACATATTTAAATTGTTATTATATTCATGCAGTGGCGTAACTAACAGAGCCGAGGATGGGGTCTTGAGGTATACTTGGTACTGCGGGGTCCCTTAATTCGCTGTTTGTCATAAATCACGTTTTGCTTATACTATGATGTTTCGTTATCTATCCTGGCCTCCAATAAATGAGGATCTCTTAGTTCTCGTCGTAACCCTACCGAACGCGCGTTAGGTCACTGTATTTATGTCTTCAAATATTACCTAGGGTATTTCAATTGTTGTATAATTTGTAGCTATGTCAGACTGCATTAAAGACAACGAATTTCAAGCTGAAAGGTCCGTCCTAGGATGCGGTCCTTAATTTTGAATAGATTTTAATCAGTAGCTGCTTCGTACGGAGGCCTGATAAGTTTATCAGATGTAAATAAATTAGCTATATATACACATGGTTTAAAAGTACGATATTAATATGTAACACGCAAAATCCCTCAATTCATTTTAAAATCTGGTTTTGTCTGTTTACATACATTTAGAGACTTCCGACAATTATGCAACTTAATCAGCACCTTGCCAAGGCATATTATGGCTCGTAATGCTAATATATGGCTTGCGAGTTGTTTGGGTGCGCGGTGAAATTTGGCTTATGGAAGCTACAGAAGTATAGTAAAGCACAAATTCTAACCATTTAGTGCATTACCGAAATTCAAAAAACGATAATTTTTTGAAAGAAAGCTTAAGACGTGAAATTTGACGCTAATGGAATAATTGCATGCACTGAATCTTAATAGCCTTCTGTCTGCATGACGCTAAGCATAAACCATAACATAAAGCGCACAAAATAGCATTCGATTAGGCTAAATTGATATAACCCCACTATTTCCTTTACAAGCCTTCTATACTAAGAAACTGAATACGTTTCTGGAAGTATTTCTGTGTAGCACATTCTGCGCTTCTTCTACAAAGTTGTAGCATTGCAAATGTTTAATCTAATATGTTGAACCAAATCCAATGCGATTGAACGAAATTCCGGCGTTGAACGAACGGTAAATCAAACGGTTGAACGCTTTCGGACCAATTTTCAAACGTTTTTTCCTAAGCGTTCGAACGGGCAATTTCGAACGATGAACGATCTCGAAAATCGTTTCAACGAACGCTTCAAGCGTTTGAACGGCAAACGAACGGATAACGAACGATATTTTCGAACGAACGAAATAGCGTTAACGTATGTTTTCCCGTGGAAGGTCACATTTACTCTGTTTTTTAAATATAATTTCATCACAAGTATGGCTGTGTGTTTAGTAGCAATGTTCACTGAAGACCTTATTCCTCACTTGTTATCAAAAGGCATCTCAAGAGAAATTTGCGATCAACTGAAAGGTATGCCTCATGTGGTTGAACCATTGCCAAAATGCTAAAGCGTTTAAGTTTTTATGTGTGCGTTAAGCTTTCTTTTTTATTATACAGTTTAATGAATACGATCTACTAACAGTTTATGATTATAATGTTTCAGAAAATGCTATTGATGGGGGTACATTGAACTTTTTGATGCAAGACATCGACGAATTCAAAGCGGTCTTACCTAAATCTGGCCATCGAATTCAACTAAAACAAAAATTGGCCTTTACTTTATCTGCGACAACAGAAAACGTAAGTTTACTTTGTTTAAACAGGATATAAATATAAACTTTGATTTAACAAGAATATTAATTTGTCGTTAATTCCTTTAGTTTGCCTAACAGGCTTTTATATAACAGTACTAATTGAAAATTATAAGCCGAGAGAAGGCACTGTCACATTGGGCAATTGAAATAATCAATTGTATTCCCATCACTAATAATGACTACTTCTCAATATTTTACATGAAAGTATTTACTATTTGTCAATAATAGGAAAAAATGCCTCAGCAAATTGTGATGCCACATGATGATGAACCACACACATCAGAGCTAGAACCATCAATGCCAACTGAACCACCTTTGCCAGTGGAACCACCTTTGCCAGTGGAACCACCTTTGCCAACCATGGCATGTGAAAGCAGTGTTGAAAGTGTGAAAGCAGGTGTTCAAATGAAGAAACCACTCAAGAGTCCCAAACCTATTACTAATAGTTCAGATGCCACAGCCCTACCAAACACTCTCCCATTTCCTGAGAGTTTCTCTGTGCGAGTGCAGATGGCAATAAAAAATGGCTCTGTTGCCCCTGAGCGAACACAGCTGATTGCAGATGTAGGGACCTTTTATTATGGTTTGTCCAGCCACCCAAAGCAAGGTGACTACAAGAGGATTGCCATTTTAGTGTGCGAGAAATTCCCTGAGTTGAGAGATTCCAATCAAGCAAGCTATTGGGTAAGTGTCACAAGAGGGAATATTCTGTATATGTACTTAAAATATACTTGTCATGGCAATGATCCTAATCCCAAATATCATATTTTGTCTACATATATAGGTATCAATCCAGAAACAATTGTCGCAATTCTTCAGAAACCTTCGGCGGCGAACAGTTAACAAAGCGATGCATGGGCAACCCCATAGCCATGCAAATGAAAGTGCATCAAAGAAAATAAAACTGACTGCAGAGGATGATGAGCAAGCTCAAAAAAGAAATATGGAGCTTTTGAAAAAAGCAAAACCTGGTGCAATGGCTCCTAAGACATTTGCAAAACTCTTTGTCGACACATTTAATGAGCGGAGGAAATTTATCGAAAATCAAGCTACATCTTCTACAGAGGTCTTGGAGGAATGTCCATATCTTGGTCATCCAAATGTTGTAAGTATCTTCACATGATGTCTTGTGCAGTCATATATACACATGTAGTTTTTAGGGTATAATATTAAAACAATGGGTAACCCTATTGAAGCAATGGCAACTTGTTTCAAACACCTGCAAAATGTCTTTGATTATCTTAATTAGGTAAGAAAAGAAGTTAGCAGAATCATTGGGCAGAAAAATTGGGAAAAAGAGGCTGAAAAGAAGTTGGAGACTGCATTGAAAGCTGTCATACAATTAAGGATAAGGAATGTGAATTGAGAAGTGAACAGGTTGTGGAGGCTGTGGAGCAAATTGAGAGAAAGACAAAAAGGAACAAAGGAACAACAACAAGTGTTCTAAAATTCAAAGATGTATGTATTTGTCAATTGCACCTTGCACACTCTAGTAGATAGCTCAGTGGCAAATCAATGATCTTAATCTTTAGGTTTACCCTCAATGCTGGAATTGTAATTAACTGTTTTAATTTTATTTTACAGCCTGCATCCACCATGAGACCAGAAACCTTGTTCAAAGACAAAATGTCGAGTTTCGCTTGGTTGTGATTGGGTCTCCTGAGGAGGTCAACCAAGTTTTTGTGGCAGGTGAAGACCAGTCATTTATTGAGAGTGAAGGTATACTCCAAGGTTTGATCGACCTGCTTTGTTGTTACTATGCATATCACGTCTCCTACCCTGAAAGTATGGAAGGATGCTTGCTTTTCCTACAAGACATTCTTTTGCCAACAAATGATGGCAACTACAGAGGAACAAAATTTTCCTCATTTATGGCAAAGGTGCACCAAGGAATTAAGGACAATTCTGATTAGAACAATTTATACATGCCTGGACATTCATGCTTATATTATATGCATGCCATATATTTAAGGCAAATTATTATTAAGGCAAATTTCCATATGACTTTTAAATATTGTTGTGAAATATGTAAGTGTTTTCTTGTATGATAATGTTTTCTATTTTTAATACATATTTCACTGTTTATGGACAAACTGTTCTGACTATTCATTCTATTTAGATAATTTCCCTAGGCAATTTGATCTTGTGGTTGGGTAGCACACCTTAGTGTGTTCCAAAACACACCTTGCACCACCTAGCAGTAGTGTCTTGGAACACACCAAAGTTGTGTAGGAAAACACACCAAAGTTGTGTAGGAAAACACACCACAGTGTGTTTCAAAACACACCTTAGTTTGTACTAAAGCACACCTTTTGCAAAACACACCTTATGGTGTGTCAAATTCTGGACAAGCAAGAAACACACCTTAAGGTGTGTTTTGGGACACACCTGCGTGTTGTAAGAAAACACACCTTAACCTGTGTTATATTCTGGACAAAAAAGGTGTGTTATTTGAACACACCTTTTTTTAGAGTGTGAATACGTACAGAAAGTCAGTTTATACAAGACCTTCGAGAGAAAGGTGAGTGTACTGTCTGACGCTATCTTATTTGTGTTTAGAATCTTAACAATCACGACTGCCGTAGAACATTCTAAATCTACTGAATTAATTGAAACGTATGTGATGTAACCCAACCACTGTCAGTTGTTAGACCATATATAGAATGCATATCTCTTGCTGTTCTGATCCACCTAAAATAGCGTGATATAGCTATGACTGTTATAGTTTATTTCAAACCCGTTCACAATTTGTAAGTTACGACTTTTCCAAACAGTAAATTGATTGCGGCTGGAAAACCTTTCATCAACATTTCTCATCAACACATAACAAACCCTAAATTCACTTCATAAAATTCTGAATGATTTTGTCAGGATTTAAATTTTAAACGTTTTCCTTTTTTTTCAGAAGTCCCTGGTATGAAGGGAGTAGTATCGTCATCTAAAGGATTACACACCAAACTACGTCAAGCTGCTCAACGGAAAAATGGAGTAAAAAAAGAACGCAAACAGTTGATTAAAATGGGAAATAAGCTGAGAGCTGAATTGTTGAAATATAAAGTTATTTGAAGGGATATTTTGGAATATCTATTGAGGCACGTCAATCGTCCAAAGATCCGCAGAATGTGGCGCAAACATCACGATCCCAACTACGGGGTTTGGAACAGTTGCAATATGAACTAACAAGCAAAGAACTGCATGCAGTATGCACAGAGAACACTAGCGAGGAATAATGATCAGCATTCGCTATCTCCTCGCAAAAAAAATTCCACGTCGGCCCAAAAACTTCAAAAACACTCTTCAAACACGGAACTCGCAGAAAAAGCAGGCCTACCGGAATCGTCTACTGTTCGTGACGAAATCGTCTCGCAATGGCAACCTTCGTTCTCATCAGACGACCGCGCGTCGTTACAAGATGTCTGGAAACTACTAGACGAGGACAGTTCTGGATTAACCCATCGCAAGGACGAAGTCAGCAAGTCTCAGCTTCGGGAAAGTTTCTCAACTACGGACAGTTTCACGGTCAAAGGTCAGCCTAGTCACGTGCATCTCAAGCCAGAGTGTTCCAAGGCTGCGCTGTCTGTCAAGGCAGCTGGGAAATGGACACTCTCCCAGTAAAGCGAAGATAAGAAATATAAGACGAAAATGTTCGCGAGGATTGTAGATATTTTTATTACCTATAATATTGTTTTTAACAAGACCGGTCATTCTGGCAGTAGGAGGCTGTGTTGGGAATTTGTGTGTTTAACCCTCACTTCCAATCTGTCCTTAATTATCCAATTTTCTTACTTACTATTGATCCCCATGCAGTATTAATTTATACCCATGACGTTTGCATGCATTATAATAATCATTCTATTTCCGCATAAAATCCAACACCCCCCCCTATTATAATATAAAAAGTATTAGAATATAAAAGTTGTGCCTCGTTCAGTGTTCACCGTCCCAATAAATGTTAACTTGATTGAATTCTAATTTTAACGCAACTGTTCGAAATATATGTTAAAATCTAAAGCACTAAGTTCTATACTGTCTTTCTTGTGCGACCAGATCTAATGATCTTGATCCCCTTACAAAACTAACTATAGTTTCGACAAAAAACTATAGTTTTTTGCCTTAAAACTTTAGTTCTTCTGAACAACTATAGTTTCAGACGAAAACACTATAGTTATTCGTGACACTATAGTTTCCAAATACAGAAACTACAGTTTTTCGAAACTATAGTTTTGTTCCAAACTATACTTTAACTATAGTTGTTTTAAAAACTATAGTTTCAACAAATAGTAGCCGCTGGAAACTATAGTTATAATTGAAACTAAATTTGAACTATAGTTTTTTTAAAGACCTATAGTTTACAACAAATGGTTACTAATAAAACTATAGTTATTCTAGAGAAACTATAGCTGCACTTTTTTATTTGCATAATCTGTAGTCAAGAAAAAGTGATTTGCGATACATATATATTATATATATATAATAATATATATATATATATATAATATATTATATATATATATATATAATATATATTATATATATATATATAATATTATATATATAATATATATAGATTTCGATTACCAATATTTAGCATACATTAATATTTACATACCTTTGTACTCAACACATAAGCGTGTTTAACCTTTGACCATCTTCAAGACTCTCAGAATCTTTTATCTTTTAACAGTTTCAGTAATTAGTTCAAGGAAAACGGCAGATCGGAGGAAAATCACAAAAGAAATATGTTGGGATTAGTTGGGATATTTTGGGATATTTTGGGAACTATCGCGTCGAGACGAGACGTTAATATCCGATTATTCCCTAATATGGGCATGCTCGCATTTTAATTTGCCCACATGTGACCTGAGTATGACATGCCAACTCTCTTGGCGGCCATTTCGAATTTACCGACAACAGTGTTTTAAAGACCTCGGCAATTAAACGACTTAATGGCTTACGCTTTGGTTAATTTCTTCGAAGAGAATGCTTGGGATGTCATTCCATATTCCGATATTGTTTTTACTCAGGAACATAAACAAAATGAAATCGAGAACGGGACAAAAATGTTGGTTCTTTGGAAAGATACAAAATCCAAGAAAGCAACCAAAAGAAAATTCCCTGCCGAGATTGTAAAGATATCAGGTTTGAAATTAAGTTTATATATTCCTTGAGTCATTATTGTTCGCCTTTGGCTTTGACGTTTTATGTCTTGAAAGAAAGATAATTTATTTAGGGTAAGATGGGTTTTATAGTTAATATATTCAAGTCCTAATCATATAAATGATCCCAAATGATTCAGATCAGGCTGTTTTGAAATATCATGTTTGAAGTATGATTCATATCATGGTGATTGAAGTCCTAATCATCTAAATGATCCCAAATAATTCAGAGCAGAGTGTGTGAAGTCTCAAGTAATTTAATATTTGTCTATATAACAGCATATATTACTTCCCACTTTTAGATACGACATATTCAGAAATCAGCACCAAGTCCATCCCTGCCATAATCTTTGTTCATATTTGTTATATTTTAATTAAACAATAGATGACAAAGACTGGTTACTCAAATACATGAGAGAAGATGATTCTCCGGTTAAAACAGGCAAAGGTTTCCGCAAGCGTGTAAGAAATGCAAACAGTGTTATAAATGATAGCGAC
This sequence comes from Dendronephthya gigantea, assembly GCF_004324835.1. Classification (NCBI taxonomy): domain Eukaryota; kingdom Metazoa; phylum Cnidaria; class Anthozoa; order Malacalcyonacea; family Nephtheidae; genus Dendronephthya; species Dendronephthya gigantea. The sequence goes on from NW_021163510.1 coordinate 18,949, forward strand.
AGTGACACAGAAAGACAGGTAAAAGTCTTAAAGTTACAGAGATAATTTTTCCATTCCAAATTTTCTCTAACAAGGTGTTTTTTGAGCACATATACAAAAATAATAGTAATTAGCAAGTTATGTGCATAGTTTATATTCCCCACATTTATTTCTGATCCTGTTTTTCTTCAGCAAGAACAAGCTGCAACGAAGAGGCAGAAAGCAGCATCTAAAAATGCTGAGCAATCAAAGCGATCAACCAATCTGGCTAACATGATAAAGGAAAGATACAGGAAGGTTTGTATAGTTACAGGTCAAAAGGAAGCCTCTGTCAGAAAGAGTAAAATCACCTTGTATATAAGACGATGTGAAAGCTAAATGTTAACATTATTTAAGCTTTTAGCATTGAAATAGCAGTAATATAAAAGCTTCCTTATACTACCTGAGATGGTAGATAGGCACATGAGTTAGTAAGAACACATTACATTCTTGCAGTTGTTGATAATTAGGAAAGATGCCAATTGGTGCACAGGCAGCACACATATGTATTCATTGCTTATAATTTTAATATTTAGGAAAGTCTTAAATTATTTGATGGCAACAGTGTATGTGATGAAGATTGCAAATTTAAGAGAAAATAGAACGCTTCTGGCAACAATCAAACACCTAAAAAGTGAAAATGAAAGATTTCGGGAACAAATCGAAAGTAGTGATGGTAAGCTTGTTCAAAAAGATTTGTCCAACTTTTAATCAAAATGTGTCACAAGACGGGTGATCGGCGGACAATCCATGATCCTGGTGCATTAAGCTAGGACAAGCCATTTATTTTGCCTTTTCCTCACCATTCATTAGCCACTCACAAAAAGGCAATGATTTTACTGTTATTCTGATTTCATGTTTCCTAGTCTTTTGCTAATGCATTTTAATTTTCTTATAGATTTAAAAGTTTCTTTGAGAAAACTGAAGAATGTGGCATCCTTGGAAGGCTTTTCAAACCAAGCACCAAAATTTGGTTCACAACAGAGCGTACGAGCATACGAGCCTTCCGCAAGATTGTCTCCTTTGACAACCATGGATCATGGAAGATCGTCTCCTATTTCATGTGTGTCAAGCTCATCAACCAGATCTTCTCCCACATCGATGAGTGGTTTTTCAGAATTTGCTACAGAGGAACCAACCGTAATTGCAATTAGCGAAGACAACTTGTTGAAAGACAAAAGTAAGGAAATACAAGGCTGTGATGATGACAACTAGGTCCAGGAGTTAGAGAAGGACACATATGCTTCCTCAAAAATTTGTGGAAGTGACGAACAGTCTGGATTGGCTGATGTTATGGCAGATAAGGTAGGTCTTTCAAATGCACTGTAAATGGGAGAATTTTAAAATTTTACATTCTGATTTCAATACACGCAAAGTGGTTTAGGTAGAGTGTGTCTTGAAAATGGAATTATTAGTACCGTGGTTTAAAACATTTTTGTTCATTGGATGACTTTACATTGTTTTTTTCACCTTTTTTACTAATTTATTGTATTGATTTATTTTCTAACAGGTTGTTCTCGGACCAGGCTTGTCGATTTCAAAGAATGTGCTTCAACGAATAAAGACGAAGAAAGTAGGATCATTTATCGCAAACCTGATGGGAGCAACACTCACAAGAGAGTACATGGCGACACACAGTTACAAAGGGCAGAAAGGGAAGAATGGGCAAACAAAGCCAAAGCTTGATCCAAACTACACAGCTTCCCTAATAAGTAAGTTTTTGGTTTTGAGTGTATACGTAATCTTTGTATTGCAAAGACGGACTATTTCTGTTTACCTAATCAGCATTTGAAAGAAAAACGCAGTGTTGGCATATTTACTGATTTAGTAATTTAGCCCTTCTTTATGTTTTGTGTAGAATACGCCAAGAGTGTAAGATACACCGAACTTCAGCGGCCTGTTATTGACGAGGACATTGTCAAAGCTATCAAGTTTAAACTGAACAATGAGGAACAGGCGTTCAAAAAGCAACAAGAATAACAGTATTATGGCACAGGAATTTTTTGAACATATACAAAGAAACGGTATCATTGTAAGAAAGTTTTTAGCCCTTTAAATTAATAGTAAATGCCTAAATTTCAAAACAGTAGTTCTTTTTTTATATTCTGCATTTATTATATACTAATAATAAAATCCCCTGGTACTAAAGACCGAAGTAAAATAAAACGTAATCCCTTTTTTCGTTAAAATATCGTTTGATTATTGGCAGCATGACTAGAACTGTGTTAGCTTCGTGAAATTAAAGCTGCTTTGTGCAGCAGTTATTATTTGGGTAAACGTCAAAATTATTTTTTTTTTAAAGAATACCTTTTGCTTCCATGTAAAAACTATAGTTTCGAACAAACCTATAGTTTTTAACCTATAGTTTTCACTAAAACAACTATAGTTTCAGACACTATAGTTTATTCCAAAATACTACAGTTATTAAAACTATAGTTTCGCCTTTAAAAACTATAGTTTATTTTTGTAAGGGTCTAATGACCTGTATCTTCAATTGGCTACTGGAACTTAGCTAGACTCCTTAATTGGTGCGGTCACGTTCTCTGTAGGCTTTTCTCTCACGCCGTCCATCTAGCTTCTAACTCACGAGGCAGTTTGGCATCCCAGGGGACCTTAGCGTCACAACACTCGTGGTAGAGGAACTTTCCTTGCAGAATAATGGGCGAAATCAACCCGAGAGGATCATAAACTTTCGCGATCCTTCCGAGGACTCCTCGCTTCGTCGGACTTGCTGGGTCAGCAGGAAACTAGATTTTGTATGGCTTGAGCATGTATGGCTTAGGCGGCCAAAGGAGTGGAAATTCTGTCCCAAACAGCTTGGACCTCACACTATTGTTAGGAAGACTAGGCGTAAATTATAAGATTAGATCAGAAACAGGTCGAGAGTTCATGGTCCATCACGACAATCTAAAACCTTACTTTATGCCTACTGAGCAGGGAAAGTTTGCTTGTCCTGGTTTGTTTGTCTTGGTCAGGAATCGGGAGATTTTGATCGTAGTTTCTGTATCAACTTTTAACGTTTTCGGGACCAAAACTAATGTGAGAAGAAAGTGTGGCGCGCGATCAAAATGATTGCGTAAATAATGCATATCGCAATACATAATCTTGTAACTACAATTTGCTAGAGGAACATGATGATTAAGCGATTGTGATACGTAATTGACGGTATGTAATATAAGAAAGAAATTGACATAAATAAATCAGACTGGGGATGGTAGCCGTGCTGTGACCGACAGTGACTGTGTCTTATAGGATCTTAGGTGTACGCTGCATGGAAACGAAGATGTTGTGACGAGCGGATGGTACCGTGTAAACGCAGCTTAAGAGAAGTAGAGTTATTTAATATCTTTTGCGTTATAATGGAGATTTGGAGTACAATTTCAGCTATGAAATAAGTGGAAAATGTTGAAACATTCTAATGAATCTGAATTACCATTTTCCTCAAATTTTAATTTGTGATCTGTGAAATCAGACTTGACTTCATTAAAAATACAAAACAATCGCACCGTAACCATTTGCTTCACCTGGGCCGCATATAACTAGCTTATGGTGAAATAGCGCTGCACCTTTTCTCAATGGTCTCCATACCTGTGATATTATGCCGGGTGTCCCAAAAAAGTACCTTTTTTTAATTCAACATAACTTGTAAGGAAACTGAAGAATTGCAATCAAACAATCCATATTAAGTGGAGTAATGTCTAACTTAAAGTTTGATATATTACATATGAAGTTTGAACGAGTAGTGTCTGAGATATTTGCGTTTAAAGTCGTAGCAACGTTTTGAAACTTGTCAAAAATCAGGAAAAATGGCCTATTAAACTTGTTTCAACAATACCGGTTCCTAACATGGTATCTTGTAACATATTTTTTAGTTGTTTTTTTAAAAATCGTTTTTTTTTTGCTCTAATTCATCTGCAAATTCATGTCCACCAGCAGCAACGCACTTTCTTGCCCGTTTCAGCATGCTATCAAAAGACCTTTTAATCATGTGGGCGTCCAAATAGCGACATGACCTAACAATCGCCTCGCGAAGATCTCCCAAGTTTTGAGGTTGTTGGTCATGAGGAACTTCCCAAATCTGCTGTTTAAATAGCCCCAGAGGAAGAAATCACACACCGTCAGGATAGGGGAGCGTGGAGGCCATGGCCAATCGCCACGTTTACTCATGAGTCGACCAGGAAATTGCCCCTGTAGATATCGGATTGTTGCATTTAACAAGCCATTATTTGCTGATTTTTGACACATTTCAAAACGTTACTGTATCTTTAAACGCGAATATCTCGGAAACTACTTGCTCAAACTTCATATCAAATATATCAAACTTTAAGTTAGACATTACTCAACTACACATGGACTATTTTATTGCAATTCTTTAGTTCGTTTTTAAGTTATGTTGAATTAAAAATAGGTACTTTTTTTGGGACACCCGGTAGCGTCAGCATAAATGAATCAATTAGGTTAAAGTTACGAATAAGATTCACGTTTGTGCGTTTTAGACAAAATAGAAATCATCATCATCCAAGCAAACGTATTTAAACTTACGTAAAATCCTTCGAAAAAAGGTTGTTTAAAGTAAAAAATTAGGTAAAAATAAAACAGTGTAGTGACACTCCTGAGGTTCTGCTGGTCTAGTGGTGAACGCAATGCTCTCCCATTTTTAAAACTTGGGATTCGAGTCCAGGAACGTCCGAATCTGGTTCGAATCTTACCATAACCTTTTTTTCATTATGAACTTCGTGAAAAAGATAAAGAAAATGAAATAATCCTAGCCGTTAAGCACGTGATCTTCTAGTCTAGTGGTGAAGGCAGTGGTCTTCCAAATGGTAAATCGATGATTCGAATCTTACCACAACCGTTTTTTCATTATGAACAACGTGAAAAAGATAAAGCAAATTAGATAATCATAGCCCTTCAGCAAATGATCTTGTAGCCTAGGGATGAGGACAATGGTCTCCTAAGTGGTAAGTCGATGGTTCGAATCTTACCATAACCGTTTTTTCATTATGAACTTTGTGAAAAAGATAAAGTTAATTAAATAATCATAGCCCTTCAGCACATGATCTTGTAGTCTAGTGGTGAAGGCAATGGTCTCCCAAGTGGTAAGTCGATGGTTCGAATCTTACCATAACCCTTTTTCATTATGTCCTTTGTCAAAAACGTTAAAATAAATCAAATATTCATAGCCGCTCAGCACATGATCTCATAGTCTAGTACGGTGAAGACAATGGTCTCCCAAAGTGGCAAATCGATGGTTCGAATCTTATCATGACCGTTTTATCATCATGAACTTCGTGAAAAGGTTAAAGTAAATCAAATATTAAATAGCTGTTCAGCACATGTTCTCGAAGTCTAGTGGTGAAGACAATGGTCTCCCAAATGGTAAATCGATGGTTCGAATCTTACCATACCCGTTTTTTCATTATGAACTTCGTGAAAAAGATAAAGTATATTAAATAATCATAGCCCTTCAGCACATGATCTTGTAGTCTAGTGGTGAAGGCAATGGTCTCCCAAGTGGTAAGTCGGTGGTTCGAATCTTACCATAACCCTTTTTCATTATGTCCTTTGTCAAAAGCGTTAAAGTAAATCAAATATTCATAGCCGCTCAGCACATGATCTCATAGTCAAGTGGTGAAGACAATGGTCTCCAAAGTGGTAAATCGATGGTTCGAATCTTACCATAACTGTTTTATCATCATGAACTTAGTGAAAAGGTTAAAGTAAATCAAATATTAAATAGCTGTTCAGCACATGATCTCGTTGTCTAGTGGTGAAGACAATGGTCTTCCAAATGGTAAATCGATGGTTAGAATCTTACCATAACCGTTTTTTCATTATGAACTTCGTGAAAAAGATAAAGTAAATTAAATAATCATAGCACTTCAGCACCAGATCTTGTAGTCTAGTGGTGAAGGCAATGGTCTTCGAAGTGGTAAGTCGATGGTTCGAAACTTACCATAACCCTTTTTCATTATATCCTTTGTCAAAAACGTTAAAGTAAATCAAATGATCTTAACCGTTCAGCACATGATCTCGTGGTCTAGTGGTGAAGGCAATGGTCTCCCAAGTGATAAAACGATGGTTCGAATCTTATAATGACCGTTTTATAATCATGAACTTCGTGAAAAGGTTAAAGTAAATCAATATTAATAACTGTTCAGCACATGTTCTCGTAGTCTAGTGGTTACGACAGTGGTCTCACAAATGGTAAATCGATGGTTCGAATCTTACCATAACCGTTTTTTCATTATGAACTTTGTGAAAAAGATAAAGTAAATTAAATAATCATAGCCCTTCAGCACATGATCTTGTAGTATAATTGTGGTGAAGGCAATGGTCTCCCAAATGGTAAGTCGATGGTTCGAATCTTACCATAACCCTTTTTCATTATGTCCTTTGTCAAAAACGTTAAAGTAAATCAAATATTCATAGCCGCTCAGCACATGATCTCATAGTCTAGTGGTGAAGACAATGGTCTCCCAAAGTGGTAAATCGATGGTTCGAATCTTACATGACCGTTTTTCATATGAACTTCGTGAAAAGTTAAAGTAAATTAAATAATCATAGCTTCAGCACATGATCTTGTAGTCTAGTGGTGAAGCAATGGTCTCCCAATGGTAAATCGATGGTTCGAATCTTACCATAACCCTTTTTCATTATGTCCTTTTCAAAAGTTATAAATAAATTCATAGCCCTTCAGCACATGATCTAGTCTAGTGGTGAAGACAATGGTCTCCCAAGTGGTAAGTCGATGGTTCGAATCTTACCATAACCTTTTTCATTATGTCCTTGTCAAAAGCGTTAAAGTAAATCAAATATTCATAGCGCTCAGCACATGATCTCATAGTAGTGGTGAAGACAATGGTCTCCAAAGTGGTAAATCGATGGTTCGAATCTTACCATACCGTTTTTTCATATGAACTTTATTTATTAAATAATCATAGCCCTTCAGCACATGAACTTGTACTCTAGTGGTGAAGGCAATGGTCTCCGAAGTGATAAGTCGATGGTTCGAATCTTACCATAACCCTTTTGCATTATGTCCTTTGTCAAAAACGTTAAAGCAAATCAATCATAGCCGTTCAGCACATTATCTCGTAGTCTAGTGGTTAAGACAAGTCTCCCAAATGGTAAATCGATGGTTCGAATCTTACCATAACCTTTTTTTCATTATGAACTTTGTCAAAAAGATAGAGTAAATTAAAAAATCATAGCCCTTCAGCACATGAACTTGTAGTCTAGTGGTGAAGGCAATGGTCTCCCAAGTGGTAAGTAAATGGTTCGAATCTTACCATAACCCTTTTTCATTATGACCTTTGTCAAAAACATTAAAGTAAATCAAATATTCATAGCCGCTCAGCACATGATCTCATAGTCTAGTGGTGAAGACAATGGTCTCCCAAGTGGTAAATCGATGGTTCGAATCTTATCATGACCGTTTTATAATCATGAACTTCGTGAAAAGGTTAAAGTAAATCAAATATTAAATAGCTGTTCAGCACATGTTCTCGTAGTCTAGTGGTGAAGACAATGGTCTCCCAAATGGTAAATCGATGGTTCGAATCTTACCATACCCGTTTTTTCATTATGAACTTCGTGAAAAAGATAAAGTATATTAAATAATCATAGCCCTTCAGCACATGATCTTGTAGTCTAGTGGTGAAGGCAATGGTCTCCGAAGTGATAAGTCGATGGTTCGAATCTTACCAAAACCCTTTTGCATAATGTCCTTTGTCAAAAACGTTAAAGTAAATCAAAAAATCATAGCCGTTCAGCACAATATCTCGTAGTCTAGTGGTGAAGACAGTAGTCTCCAAAATGGTAAATCGATGGTTCGAATCTTACCATAACCCTTTTTCATTATGTCCTTTGTCAAAAACGTTAAAGTAAATCAAATGATCTTAGCCGTTCAGCACAGATCTGTAGTCTAGTGGTGAAGACAATGGTCTCCAAAGTGGTAAATCGATGGTTCGAATCTTACCATAACATTTTTATCATCATGAACTTCGTGAAAAGGTTAAAGTAAATCAAATATTAAATAGCTATTCAGCACATGATCTCGTTGTCTAGTGGTGACGACAATGATCTCTCAAATGGTAAATCGATAGTTCGAATCTTACCATAACCGTTTTTCATTATGTCCTTCGTGAAAACGTTAAAGTAAATAAAATAATCGCAGGCGTTAAACACATGATCTCGTAGTCTAGTGGTGAAGACAGTGGTCTGCTAAATGGTAAATCGATGGTCCGAATCTTATCATAACCGTTTTTCATTATGAACTTCGTGAAAAAGATATAGCAAATTAAATACTCATTCTCGTTCAGCACATGATCTCGTAGCCTAGTGGTGAAAAAAAGATTCTCCAAACTCTGGGCGATAAACTACACCTACTATAAGTTGATGAAACCCTCTAGGTAAGCGAGAAGGACGTAGCAGAGCCCACAACACTTCCACATTTTTGCTTTGCATATCTAATAATTGTCGACAAAATATTGATGACTTCACGTATAGACCGACACCTCCATGTAATTTATGAACTCGGTCTCGTCTCAACAATTGATAATTAGGAATATTAATTGCTTCATTTGGTATTGATTCCTTTAACCATGTCTCTGTAAACATAGCAATGTCAATGTCTAACGTCAATATGGTTTCCACAATTTCATCAAGTTTAGGAGCGAGCGACATTGTGTTGGACAACAATAATGACGGGACAAATTCTTGCTTTCGTGTATTAACCAAAAGGGAATGTTCAGGCAATCTCTTAATATGAATCAAATTGAAGGATTCGAATAAGGACAGCGTCTGTTTCGTTTATTTACGCGATTGCTAGGAGAAATTCTAATTGAAATCTGAGCCATTATTCAGAAGTTGAGGAGTTTTCACCTTGGGGTGATTTGCTTTTGGTTTACAGCTTTTGCTTTATTGGTTTTCGCAAAGCTTCTTTAGATTTCCATAATTGGCAACTCACAAATTTGGGCCAGAAATCTTTTTGCTGTAGAAGAGGGAAATCAGGGGGGGATGTGTACCTTGGCCGATACCGTTCCTCACGTTTACTGGGAAAGACCGAAATAAATGTTGGATTTATATTTCGCTGCGTGAGGTAGGATTGGATATGTTTTTCATTCACGCTGCTTGCAATTCCAGATAGGAATATTCTCTTTGTTTGGTTTCGCCTACGCTCTACTCCTACAAAACCATCAGCACTAATCCTACTATTGTTATGCTTAGTGGTAAAATGTTGTTGTGGTTTTAGAGCATTTCCATTTGTGGGATTTAAGACCGGCTTTGATCCGGCAGCTTTAGCATACGTTAACTTGTCATTTTCAGCTTGTTTATTGGTCTCAACTGGACTGTCAATAATTACAATATCTTTGTTATTTTCGGGACTTAAGGCCTGGTCTTGGTTCGAACTAGCGGGATTTTCACTCAACAAGTTGGTATTCTCATTGTTGCTCGTAATCACAATTCCTAGCGATTTCGATGGCTCAGTGCTCGCTAATTGTTTCCTATTTGTGGGCTTACTATCGCTATCTACTTCATTTACATCACCAACAAACACTTCATTTGAATGTTCTACATGGAACTTTGTATATTCAGCAGCTAGAAGCGATGTTTCTCGTATAATGCTATCATCGTTTTTACCCATAAGATCCCGAACTTGTGATATAACAGCAGTCATGTGTTCAAACTTATCTGACAATGCTTGAATCGCTTTCTTCGCCACTAGACTGCAAGATCTTGTGCTGAACGGTTATGGTTATTTAATTTATTTATCCTTTTCACGAAGTTCATCAAGAAAAACGGTTACGGTAGGATTCGAACCATCGATTTAACACTTGGGAGACCATCGTCTTCGCCATTAGAGCACAAGGTCTTGTGCTGGATGGTCTTGGTTATTTTGTTTACTTTATCCTTTTCACGAAGTTCATTATGAAAAACGGTTATGGTAGGATTCGAACAATCAATTTACCACTTGGGAGACCATCGTCCTCGCCACTAGACTGCAAGTTCTTGTGCTGAACAGTTATATTTACTTAATTTACTTTATTCTTTTCACGAAGTTCATAATGAAAACGGTTATGGTAGGATTCGAACCATCGATTTTAACACTTGAGAGACCATCGTCTTCGTCACTAGAGCACATGGTCTTGTGCTGGATGACCATGGTTATTTAGTTTACTTTATCCTTTCACGAAGTTTATAATAAAAAATAGTTTTGGCAAGATTCGAAACATCGATTTACCACTTAAGAGACAGTTGTCTTAGCTATTAGACTGCAAGGTCTTGTGCTGAGCGGCGATGGTTATTTAATTTACTTTATTCTTTTCACGAAGTTCATAAAAAAAAAGGTCATGGCAGGATTCGCACCATCGATTTACTACTTAGAAGACGATTGTCTTCGCCATTAGACTACAAGATCTTGCGCTGAACGGTTATGGTTATCTTAATTTATTTATCCTTTTCACAAAGTTCATAATGAAAAACTGTTCGGTAGGATTCGAACCATCGATTTAACACTTGGGTCCTCGCCACTAGACTGCAAGATCTTGTGCTGAACGGTTATGGTTATTTAATTTATTTATCCTTTTCACGAAGTTCATAATGAAAAACGGTTATGGTAGGATTCGAACCATCGATTTAACACTTGGGAGACCATCGTCTTCGCCACTAGAGCACCAGGTCTTGTGCTGGATGGTCTTGGTTATTTAGTTTACTTTATCCTTTCACGAAGTTCATAATGAAAAGGGCATAGCAGGTTTTGAACCATCGATTTACCACTTGGGAGACAGTTGTCTTAGCTACTGGCCTACAAGATCTTGTGGGGAATGGCATGGTTATACTTAGTTTACTGCATTTCTTTTCACGAAATTTATAATGAAAAACGGCTATGGTAGGATTCGAACCATCGATTTACCACTTTGGGACCATTGTCTTCGCCAATTGAGTACAAGTTATTGTGCTGAACGGCCATGTTCATTTAATTTACTTTATCTATTTCACGAATTTATAATGAAACACGGTTATGGTAAGATTCGAACAATCAATTTGCCACTGGGGAGATCATTTAAGTTTGAAAACCTTCAATCCAGCTGTTTTTGAAGCATTCTAATAAAATTTTGTGTGTTCCTTCACAGGCAGCTAGTGATCTACAATAAAAATAACCAATGATTCAATATTTTGTCCACCACAACCAAGGTGTGTACATAGTTTTTACTAGCAAACAACTCTAACATGCCTTTCCCTGAACAAGTAAAGTTGTCGGGTTTAAATAGAAATAAACACACTTACAATGATTTCACAACTTCTTCTTCTCGTTCCCGTTTGCTTCTATCCGAATCGTTAAACAAGTTTTTAAAGAAAATATCTAAAGCTGTAACGAGATGTTATCATTGAATCACCACCTTTTCGTGTATGGAAATGAATATTGTGTTTCCATACTGCTTAATTCACGATCAATATGGCGGTTGGTCGGTAGCTCTATATATTTTTTTAAGATACTTATTTTATCTAACGAGTTTTGTACATCTCGACCAATTAATATGGCATTTAAGAATGCTAATTTCATGGATTTGGACGGAATGGCTGCGGATGGCATAACCTTGAGTATTTGTAGAGATATTGCTTTTCGATGTCGGGTCAACATACAACGAGTTGGTTTTGAATCTAAATACAAAGTCTCATTTGCGATTGCTAAAGAAACGAAACATTGATTTGTTAGTCTAGTCCTATTGCGAAGCCTTTTAAGAAGGATCTATCAATGTGTGTGGATGTTTAGTCTAATCCTGGTCCTCAATCTTTTGATAATAATCAGTCGGATAAATGTCTCAACATCGAAAGCAGTCACGTTTGATGAACACGTTTCGACCCGCTAAAATCCTGAGGAGCTTAGTTCATGCTTGGGCAGTTGAATCTACAGAAAGGTTGGTTGTTCCATATGACCTATAGGAATATTTTCTATAATACCTACTTGGCAAACACCTCCGCGACACTATACAATCACTATCATCATGCAAATCATCAGCCTGTAAACATATATGGCAGAAATGATATTAATTAAGAGAAACAATCTCATCAATATTCCTTTACATTCAAAATTGCCAACACTCCTGATACAGCTGTTACTCAGCTTTGTTCTTTTGGTCTTCTCAACTGCCGGTTTATTCGAAACAAAGCCAATTTAGTCAAAGACTATGTGGTTGAGAATGAATTTGATATATTTGCGATTACAAAAACCTGGCTTACCCTGACAAATTTGATCTTATATCTATTGGAAATTTCACCCCGAAGGGCTACTCTTTAAACATATCTCGAGACAACAAGGTAGATGGGGAGGCATTGGTATATTATACAATAACACTTTAAAAGTCAAGCTCTGGACTCGGCGAACATGTTCACACACATTAAGTCTTTCGAACTGATGGGTATGCAAATCAATGTGTTACCTCAAATACTAAATATAATCGTATTATATTGCCTCCATGTAGACGATAAGTCGGATATAACAACAACAAAAATTCTCAATCTTGTTGATTCTTTTAATCTCGAACAACATGTACAACAACCAACACACATTGCTGGTCACACGTTAGACCTTATCTTGTCTTGCCATGAGGGAAATATTGTTCAATCTATTGACGTTCATGATCCATCTATATCTGACCATTACACGGTTACATGTGAACTCAATTTTAAAAAAACATTGTTTCAGAGAAGGGTCGTGGAGTCGCGTAAAATTAAACAAATCAATATGGACTCATTCTTTAATGACATTAGGCTATCTCCGATTATCACTGGGAACACGGCTGATATTAGTGCGAAAGTCAACCAATACAACTCAGAGCTGTCCAGAACTCTGGATTCATCATGCACCACTTATCACCAGAGAGATAATTAGTCGTCCAGCTGCACCTTGGTACACTGAACAAATTAAAAACGAAAAACGTATCAGAAGAAACTCGAGCGGGTATGGCGTAAGTCAAAACAATCCTGTGATCGTCTAAAATACAGTCAGCCATGTCGCCGTGTCAGTGAGCTATTATCGGAAAGTCGTACTCGTTACTATTCTGAAATTGTTAGAGATAATGGGAGTGACCAAAGGCAATTATTTAAAACCATTGGAAAGTTTCTACATCATACCCCTGATTCTTAATATCCTGTGTGCCAATCTGATCAGAATCTAGCTAACAATTTTATGACTTTCTTTGAGGACAAAATTTTGTAATAATGTAATATTTTGGTATTTTGATTTTTGTTTAAGTTCGTGATGTATTTTTATGTAGCCTCAGTCTTATGCTAATGGGAATTTTTTTTAGATGTGAAGAGAGGACGGCCATCCGAATTAAAGTACTAAATGTGCTTTGTAACATATTAGGAACGTTATCTCTACTATATGAGGTATAAAATATTGGTACTTTGAATAAATTTTAGTCCATTTTTCTAGACATTAGTACGGTGGCCCAGAGGTGCAAAACACAAACGCAAATTCAAAACACAAACGAAATTCAAAAAACATAAACGCAAAATCATGAAAGCACGAACGCAAATTCAAAACAGAAACGCAAATTCAAAACACGAACGCAATTCAAAAAACGAACGCAAATTCAAAACACGAACGCAAACTCAAAACACTAACGCAAAACCAACAACTTGAACGCGGAGAAAAAGGAAGTACAGACTGGTACAGACATACCCTGTCAGTAAAAGGAAGCCTATTTTCGCTGAGTGCAAGCATTAGCGCCATGACAAACACGTGGTTCTTCCAATCTGGCTTGTATCAAATTTGCAAATAAGGTAAGCTTTGATTTTAAAAAACCTTTAAAAGTTATTTTTATGGGCATTTCCTTCCATTTTTATACTTTTTGGAAATATATTTGCGCAGCGTACCGTAGTGTTCACAACTTAGAATTGGCACAAATCACAACATTCATTTTTATGCAAATGTATATGTATATTAGTTGTATAATAAATTCACATTGGATGATAGGTGGTACACATTCCCCATCATGTACTGTACTAGAATTAGGTTTTGCGCATATAAGCAAGTTTTTTTTGTTTTAGTTTGGGAATGATCTCTTTTAAATATAAACATTTTTATCTGCTTTGTGTACTTCCCAATTGATTTGACCAAAACTGTATTAATTAATATTACATTGTATTAATATGATGAGGCGTCAATAAAGTTATAAAAATTTAATTTTTTAACTGCATATATATATATATATATATATATATATATATATATATATATAGATGTTTTGTCCATCGTGCGGAAACCTATGTGTTAACAGCAATGAAAATTTTTGCAATTCCTGTGGCTCAGCATTAAAAGACGGAAATCTTACAAAGCCCAAGGAAATGTCAAATAATGCAAGTGGTGGCTTAAAAACTTTAACTTTTGAAGAATTTCTGAAGAGAGGATCAAGCAGAGAAACTAAAGACCAAGAACAACGTCAACAAACCTTTAACGAAATGAAAAAAAGAAAATCAGATGAAAGAACGAAATCATTAAAAAAAAGAAGGAAGAAATTGTAAAGGTTTGTTTATTATTTCACACTTATACTAGAGATTGACACATGACGGGTTCCCCCTTATCATCATATATTTTCTAAAGTTATAAGACATTGATAAATTTGGCAGTACAACTTAGCAGTAATAGTAAACTTAATATTATTTTGGTAGATAGCATTTGGTTTAGCATTTATACAGTTGTCATATCAGTTTACATGATGCAATCTATGATTATTATGAAATTGTAATTATATAGATAAATAGTGGGTTGGTAGAATGTGGAGTAGCAAGGCAGCTAGAAGTCAAAAAAGGTTCTCTTCTACCTCTCGATTTTAAAAAAAGAAAATGATTCCAGTTGTAAAGTGAAGAGTTTAGGGATGGACAAGCAGTTGGCTCATAATAAACACCTGAGGGATTCTGGTGACTTTGATTGTGTTCTGATGTACCCAGACTTTGGTCTGGTTAACACTATTCCAGGAACTTCACAGCCATTTACAG
Organism: Dendronephthya gigantea; assembly: GCF_004324835.1. Lineage (NCBI taxonomy): Eukaryota > Metazoa > Cnidaria > Anthozoa > Malacalcyonacea > Nephtheidae > Dendronephthya > Dendronephthya gigantea. The sequence continues at coordinate 33,976 of NW_021163510.1, forward strand.
TTGAGAGATATAAGGAAGCAATTGGAAGGCCTTATAATCGAGTCAACTTGTACTTGTGCAAGGTCTCTGACTTAATTTAAAAGAGGATTATTTACCTATAACAAACTGATTTGCATGTAATTAAAGCATATACAGTACAGTTCTCCAATCATGTATGTTAACATCAGTTTTAATTTTTTCAACTTTTAATTCTTGTCACCCTCATTATGATCTTTTATGACAAAATCCATACAGAAATGATGAAATCAGGTCAAGTTATATTTTTGGCCCTAAAATCAGTCCCATGTTGTTGGATATAAAAAGTACCCCAAAAACCAGGACTTCATGATGTTGTGTGACATAGGACTTAGGATGGCCCCACACTACAATGCTATAGGGCCTATAAGAAACACCTAATGACAATAATGACATAAATGTTGCTATAATGCTATATTTATATGTTTGTACTTGCCAATGATATTGAGAATACTGAAGATGAATCTCTGGGTAATTATGAATTTAGTGTGGTAAAAACAGTACTGTTATCAACTGACAACCAATAAAATAGAACCAACTGATTAAAAATTTTCATTTCAAATTTCTTACTCCTGTATATTTAGGACCACACAGCCCCCAACAATTAATTCTCAGGACTGGAATAGCAACCAAACTATGTTAACTCCTAACAAGCAGGCAATTTTTTGCTATGATTACCAAACAAGTACCTCTGAAACCCAAGCGAGTATCTCCGCCACCAAAGCAAGTATCTCTGATGCCCAAGAAAGTACCTCTGGTAACAAGCAACTACCTCTATCAACCAGGCAACTGAAACAAATATCACTGAAAATTTTTTATTTCTAGAAGATATATTTGAAGGTTGGAAATATCATGCATGGAAGGCCCTCTAATTCCTATCGAGTATTGTATTGCATATCACATGTAGAATAGTCATTTTTAATTTTTCTGGATATATTAGTTGAAACAGAAAACGTCAACAACACTGCCCTTACGAAAATGTTCTATAGAATCCTATAGAATATGCTATAACATATTCTAAACCCCATAGAATATTCTATAGGACTTCTTATCCTATAGCATATTCCATTGCCATATTCTATAGAATTTAGAGATGCTATAGAATATTCTATGCACATTCACAGTAAAATATATTCTATAGAACATGCTGTACACAATATTCTATAGAATTTAGAGATGCTATAGAATATTCTATTGCACATTCACATTAAATATCCAATATATTCTATAGAATATGCTGTACACAATATTCTATAGAATATATGTTATACAGAATGAGACCTTTATGCAATTTAAAATATAACATTTTTACTACACTATTCATTGGTCGAGAATTATATTCGCATTTTTTGTAAGGTTCTCTCGACGACATACTTTTAAAGTCTTAAAGTTAAAATTCTCAGCAGAAATCATTCGTTTTGTAAAGACAATTCACGAATATTTCACACATATGACATATCTCATATGAGTCATATCTGTTTCATAATATGCCCGTTCGCAGGTTAGATGGCGGGCGTTTTGCCAAACAAGACCGCAAGGTTATGCGGGACTTGTTTAACCGCCACGCATTATTTTCAAATTTTGAGCGCGTATTTGTCTGTAGTTTGTCATCCGTTGATTCAACGTTTTATAACTGATACTGGTAGAATTTAGTGCGTTTTTCTTTCGTATTTTAACATAAAATACGCATTCTTTGAATTTGTCAAAGAGGAATCATAGGAGGGTGGTGAAACGCGCTTTAGTATGCGAGAAGAATCAGAAGATATGGATAATTTTGTAAATGCGTGAAAGGTGACTAGGATCGTGAGAAAGAAAGGCCATGGCAATGAGAAATTTCTAAAGTTAAAAAAATAATCAAAAGTTCATTGACCCATCTACAACAACATGTGTATCTAAAGTATTGGAATTCAGTGGTGAGTGTGTTTTGTATATGCTATAAATGCTATATGTTTGTATAGGCAACATATGTTCTGTATACCATTATAATTAATCTCATAAATTTTTATTCACCTTTAGATTAAACTTTTTATTTGAACATTTTATTTACACCTTTTATTTATACCACCATAATATAGAGCCATTCCAACTAAAAATTATTTCTGTCAAGACATTTGCACTAGCTCTAGATAAATTTTATATATCATTAAAATTGAATTAAATATAAGCTAGGTCTCAAGTGTTTAATTGTGTGTTTACTGTTAAAATTTACAGATTTCCTTTTGTCCAAGCATCACACTAACCAAAGGTCAAAATGGAGCTCTATTAAAGCAATATTAAATGTGAAAGGTTTTGTTTATGCAGTGCCGTGGATGCAAGAACAACTTTGCTCTCATTCCGTCACTGGAAAGGCTTCAAATGCGTAGCTTAATTCAAAGAAAAGGATGCAAAACCAGAGCCAGAGAAAGTTAAGAGTATATATGGTAAGCAGTATAATTGTTAGTAATTATGTCTGGTCTAAGTTAATATATCTTATATACATATCTTGGTTCAGTTATTGATGAGTTTTACCTTTTCTAGCTGTGTCTAAAGTATAGTGCAAAAAGGTTTGAGGGAAAAGAGGCAGACATATGACAAGTTATGGCACCAAAGATTAATAATATTGTGCAAGTTGAGAAAACCAAGTTGAAAGCATCTGGACATCAGTAACTATATGACATTCCATTTTCTACTATTTACATGTTCTGTACATGTAAATATATTTAGTATAATAGCCTAGTTATATTTTTGCTATTTTCTTGCACAGTCATTTTATTTGGTGGGAAAACTGCAGTATGGTAATAATTTTATCTAGAAAATATTGAATAAATTTATACATTCATAAAAAAACCAAGCTAAAATATTTCAATTTCAGTGACACCATATTGTTTTCAATTACTTAGTGCATAATATTTCAATTGAATCCTCCTCAAAATGTGTGAAATGTATATAATTTTACTTAACTACAATTTAAGCTAAACAGCCTTCAAACAACCGGCTGCAGTTGTTTTATCCACGAAACAAAATGGTTATTTGACAGACTTAATTACCAGAACTAGAGTTCTACATGCAGATTAAAGTTATATGGACACTTATAGGACTTGTTTTTTATTCTTTGTTGTATAATATATGTATTTCAATTTCTTTAATCTCTAGATTTATTTATATGTAATTTAAGCAAGGCATTTTCATTAAATCTTTGCATCAATTGAACTTTAAGTAAATAAATTTGTTACATATATTTGGGAATATTTTATTTGTTTGTATGTCTCACTCTTGGCAGAAAGAAGTTTTGATTATGTTGTTATAAAGTGATATATTTCAAAGTCGAAACATGGACGCATGTTGAATATACCATTTATCATCCAATAGCATATTTAATAGATTATCCTATAAAATATACTATAGAATACATATTCTATGGAACATTTATCACATATTCAATAGGATCATTAATGGAATATTCCATAGATTGAAAATATTTTATGGAACATTTCATATAGGATGTCATAGAATATGTGTTAGAATGTTCCATAGAATACCAGTATTCTATAGAACATTCTAATGAATGTTCTGAAGGATATTCTATTGAGTATTCTATAAAACATGGCATATGTTATAGAATATTCTATTAAAGGTTCTATAGAACGTGTTGTAGAACGTTCCATAGAATAGGTTCCAAAATCCCTTAGAATATTCTATAGGATATTCAGTAAAAAATTTTAATGGAATATTCTATAGAACATTTTTGTAAGGGTGAGGTCATATCCCTGACATCGTTGGAAGAAATGGAAAATGAGGTCTTGGTTATCCATAGAACTCAAGTAAAGAATGATTTCCTTTACTATTTTGCTAATAGTAACATTTTAAACAAGTTCATAAGTGTACAAATAATCGATCCCAGAGGTATTGTAGAGAAAGGTGTAGGTAGCGGGGCTGTACGAGATGCGATTTCCATATTTTGGAAAGATATCTGCAATAGCTATATGCTCGGTGAAGCTGAAAGGGTACCAATAATTCGTCATGATGTGTCTAAGTGAATGTGGCAGGCTCTCGCCAGAGTCCTACTCAAAGGTTATGTGCAACAACACTATTTGCCTATTCAAATATCCCCAGTCTTTTTAAGCTGCTGTCTTTTCGGGGAGGAATCTGTCACTTCTGAGATGTACTTTAACTCTTTTATGAAGTATATCTCTAGAACCAAAGCCATCTTCGCAGAAAAAGTTCTTTCTTCCTCTGTAAGTGTTGATACTGAAGAGGTTTCAGATCTTTTAACGGCTTTTAAGTGCAAGAAGATTGCTACGCCTGAAAACTTTAAGGATCTGATTATTGAAATAGCACATAAAGAATTGGTGCAGAAACCAAGATATGCATTGACTGTTGGTCAGAAATCGTAGTACCTTTGAAATCTTTTATCACTTCTAACGACGCCTTGTTTCAGATATACACCTCTTTTTTTCCTACTGCGAGCAGAGTATGTAAGCTCATTAAAGCTGAACCAAAATCCCCTGCTGAGAATGAATCATTAAGTCATTTAAAGCGTTGGATCAAAGGTCTTAATACGAATTATCTTAAACACTTCTTGAGAATATCCACCGGATCCGATATTATTTTAGTTGAGGAGATTTCTATCGCATTTACCTCTTTGGTTGGTTAAAGTCGTTCGCCAGTGTTTCATACTTGTGGAGCAGTGATAGAGCTCCCATCAACTTACAACGATTTTGGCGATTTTAGAGAGGAATGGTGCAGTCTTATGTCTCACTCAGACATTGTATGGCATTAGTCTAAGGCCTGTGTTAGACGTCGCATTTTAGTCGCGTCGAATCCAATTCAAACAATAGATAATGAGATGATAAAACTCATTAAACTTCATTATCATCTCATTATCTATTGTTTGAATTGCATTCGACGCGACTAAAATGCGACTTCTAACACACGCCTAACTGACGTGAATGGGTGATTAAGGTGTTTGTTATCCCACGTTTTGTATAAGGCAGAAGTTGTTTAATATTACATGTTTCTTTTATGTTTTTTGAAGTAATTACTTGAGTTTCTGTATCTTTAGAAGTCTCATAAGAATTATTTGTTCATATTGCTTATAACATGCATATTAGTTACTAAAACTTTTAGTACACACTATATATGTAAAGTTTATATATACTGTTGTAAAGTTCATATTATCAGTTTTAACAAAGAACACTTAAATAGGTGGCAATTGAAGCAATTAACGTTAAATTTAATTTGAAACCTCGTAAACTTTTAGCGGTGAAATTCGTGGCTTCTATACATTCGGCTGATAAATTTTTGCTTATGACATGGAATTGCAAGCAATTTCCTCCATTTGTAAAAAGGTGTTTCCTATATAATTCTATGGCTTATATTAGGCAACTTAAGCAACGATAACGTTGACGTCCTGGACGTTAACTGTACTTTCGTACTCCCATTTACCAGTAAGGATAAAGGTCAGCTTAAGAGCTGCTTTCCAGTTACGCGTTTTTTATATGTCTATGTTTTATATGCCTAAGTTTTTGAAGTGGTTTTTCTTTCGTGTTCTCGTTGCTTAAGGTCCCTACTTGTTTTATACTACGTTGGAATATGAATTCACTTAGTTTGTTAGATTTTTTCGTTGTTTTTTCTTGGTTCACACTTGGGCTGCTGCAATTAGCAGTTCATAATTATTGAGAGAATCGTTCCATGTTGTTGGCTCCTGCAGTTGTAATATTGAAAAATTATAATTAAAATATTACTTTGTGTATTTCGTCATCTTCAACGGCAACGTTGCCTTCGATCGCTTGGATATCATGTTGCAGGCACTCCACCTTATGATCAACCGCGTCAACTGACTCGGGCAAGAAAAAAAGTTGATCAGAAATGCCATGAGTAGTGTGGTATCTGGATTTTCTAACATAATAGGCATTCCAGGACTCCTTAATAGCCTTTAGGGAATCCCTCATCACTTTAATGAAACAAAACCAAAGACATTCCAGCTGAAGTATATTGCTTGTGTCAACAATACCTCTGTCTACCAAATCTTTAAAAAAATTAATCCACCACGATGCCCACGACCGACGTAGCATGGCCCACCACGCCTCTATACGCTGGTTGCTGTGTGACGATCCATAGCGATGTGCTTTTATCCCATTATAGTGATCTCTGTGGTTTCGACGTAAGTTGCACTGAGCAGTGCCCATTATACCATTTTCAGTCCCTTTGTCCGTTCGTAGAATTGTTGGGCAACCGTTTTGGGATTTAACACAATCAAGAAATATTCCTCCAATGACCCGAGGGTCGCTATTTGTTCGAACGATCTCTAACCACATAATTCGCCTGCTAAACCCATCAATGCAGCCGTGAATGGGAAACCCAAACTGTTTGAGTTTATCGTACCCATCGGCATGCCAGGTAAAGTTTGGACCAGGATTTAAATACTCCCTCCGCTGCAGCTTATGAGCTTTTCTTACTGCACAACCTTCAGGATTAAGCACCTTTAAGATACTTTGAGCTGTTGAACGGCGCACACGCATGCCATATTTTGATTGCAGTTTCCTCCACATTGATCTGTATCCTAAGAGGTTGCCATTTTCATGTAGTTCTCTTTGAACGCATTCTCTAACTTGTTCTTCATTCGCGTTGTATCTTCTTCTTCCCAAACCATACTCCTGTAATCTGGTGATGAGCGCTCTTTTACATATTTTGATATCATGATATTTTTCTAAACATTCCAGTATCGTTTTGTACTTAAAATTTCTTCCGTAGTAAAAACTGATCGCTTCCTCCATATCAATAATTTTATATTTTACTAGGCCAAAAGACAAAAATGCATTTATAAATGTATTATACTTTGCAACAATAATTAATAATATTTAGACTTATCATTGTTGACTTTAAATTTGTGGTGCGCTAGGTCGTTTTGGATTTAAATAAATAATTAAATATTTGCGTTTGTGTTTTGAATTTGCGTTTGTGTTTTAAATTTGCGTTTGTGTTTTGAATTTGCGTTTGTGTTTTGAATTTGTGTTCGTGTTTTGAATTTGCGTTCGTGTTTTGAATTTGCGTTTCTGTTTTGAATTTGCGTTCGTGCTTTCATGATTTGCGTTTATGTTTTTGAATTTGCGTTTATGTTTTTGAATTTGCGTTTGTGTTTTTGAATTTGCGTTTGTGTTTTGAATTTGCGTTTCTGTTTTGCACCTCTGGGCCACCGTACATTAGCGATATTATCTTTTTCTAGTTTTGTAACTCCTTGTTTTTTACAGGGAGAAATACTTGAGAATTCAGTGTTGCCACATTTAGACCACATTGCGAAAGATCGGGATATTTTTGTGCAGATCCGAGGTGTCCAGCTTCTGGTCGATGTTATTGCATCCTCTGATTCACCGAAAGTTTGCGATGTTTTGCATACAATCGAGAAGGTACTGATACAATCCTTTTCAGACGGTTTCATTTCTCCACTCCAATTTGCCTCTTCATTCGTGATGAGCTGATACTGTACTTCAGTAGAAAACTCTCTCTTATCAGTGAAAGCTTCCTGACCTGAACCCAACTATATTTCCGCAAATTGGATCGTTTTACACGGGAGTCGTGAATGCAAACGCATCAGTGAAGTAAAAGGATATATATTTCATTTATCAATTCCAGATTGCCACTGTCCAGTAGATCCTCTCAAGCGATACGTCAAGCCGTCGTGTAAAGAACATGTAAGGTAATTATAGAGACTGCAAGGTATTTGTAGGAACATCTAGAGACATATAATTACATCTAATCACTGTAAATTGTCTTTGTTGCTGCAGCCTCAGGATGAAACAGCGTAGAAAGACATCAAAGAGGCTGCATTAGGATTAGTACGGGGAACTATTTTGGCTTCAAGCTAAATAGGGATTTTTGTCAGGACTTATCGTTCCAGTTGTATAAAATGAAACTATTCACAATGAATTCCAAATCGTAATTCATCAATGTATCAATGCCCCCCCCTCTCTCTTTCAAAAATTAGACCCATATTCCATTTCTAATTTAATAAGTGGGTTCTTTAATAAGTGATAAGCTAGCTAAAGCTAATGTTTCCAAACTATTTCCACATCAACATATGCCATATTTTTGTGCAGAAGATTAGTGGTTATAAATTACATTGGAGTGAACGAAAGGTTCCAGTGACGTTAGAGGTACTATTATTGTTTTCAAGTTTCTTGATAACTTACCTGTGTCTTCATATATATATATATATATTAATATATATATTATATATATATATATATTATATATATATATATATATATATATTATATATATTATATATATATATATATATATATATATATATATATATATATATTATATATATATACTGTCGTTGTCAAAAAGGTTGTCCTGAGCAAGTATATGTATATATCGATCACGTGACATTATTATGCATCAACACGCGTGGGATTGTACAAGCGTGTTAATTGCGAGTTTGAGTATAGCAAGGTGAACGATTAGAAAATGCCAAGACCATATTCGGATGATTTAAGGTGGAGAATGGTTTATCAACGACTGTTCTACGAAAGAATCATCGACGAAATTGCAGCACAGCTATTTGTTTGTTCAAAAACCGTCTATCGTACTCTCAGCACCTTTTGGAACACGGGTGATCGATGTGAAGCCTTGCCGTATGGGTCGCCTAACAGCGAGCGTATCTTTATTCCCACACGAAGAATATATTATCATGGACTGTTTACTGCGAACGCCGCAAATATAGTTGAATGAGATAGCAAGCTATATCATTAATGCTACTGGCTCTGCATTTGGCCCGGAGACACTGTGCCGAGCTCTCTATAGACTTGGAATAACACGCAAAAAGGTACGAACATTATGACATTATTTAAGTTGGAATATATACTCAATAGTCAATACCGCACGCTTGAAATCATATAACTATATTAATAAGACGCAAGCCATTCCACCTTTTCTAGTTGTTCTTTATCAACTCTTCAAGCCAGATTTTCTTTTTCAGATACAGAGAATTGCCCTTCAACGAAGAAACGATATTAGGCTACAATTCATGGCCGAAATCAGCCTTTTTGACCCAAACCTGCTCGTTTTCCTCGATGAAACAGGCATTGTATGTACTAAATAATACCTTACTGTAACTGGATTGCACAAACTAGTAGATCTCTTATTTATTTGGTTCTACGTTTTAAGAATAAACGAATTGCTCAGCAATATGGATATAGTGCTCGTGGGATACCGCCTGTTGTGAGCGACTATAGCTATGCACGGTGGACACCGCGCTATTCCATTATTTCGGCAATATTGTGTGATGGACTTCTTGCGAACTGTTTGTTGAAGAATCCCGAAGAAAGATTTGAAACACGCTCCTTTATCCATTTTCTTGATGAACAGCTTTTACCAGCTATAAATCGATTTGATGGGGAAAACCCGCGATCCGTTCTCGTTATATGGTTGAGATTTGAATATAATTAATGCAAATTCGCTGTTCTAACATATGTCTCAAGGGATGACTGAATTCGTGATCATGTTTTGATCTATTGATATCTGTTTAAACAAAACTTGTTGATGCACAAAGATGCAACTGCTAAAACTAGTAATACGCATATTTGTTAACAGATAACCACCCAACACATCATGTACAAGAAGTTGTAGAACGAGTGTACGACAGTCCTGATTTGAATCCTATTGAAGAGGTTTACATATAGCTTGCTATCTCATTCAACTGTATTTGCGGCGTTCGCAGTAAACAGTCCATGATAATATATTCTTCTTGTGGGAATAAAGATGCGCTCGCTGTTGGGCGACCCATACGGCAAGGCTTCACATCGATCACCCGTGTTCCAAAAGGTGCTGAGAGTACGATAGATGGTTTTTGAACAAACAAATAGCTGTGCTGCAATTTCGTCGATGATTCTTTCGTAGAACAGTCGTTGATAAACCATTCTCCAACTTAAATCATCCGAATATGGTCTTGGCATTTTCTAATCGTGCACCTTGCTATACTCGAACTCGCAATTAACACGCTTGTACAATCCCACGCGTGTTGATGCATAATAATGTCACGTGATCGATATATACATATACTTGCTCAGGACAACCTTTTTGACAACGACAGTATATATATATATATATATATATATATATATATATATATATATATATATATATATATATATATATATATATATATACTTGATATTGCCAGACATTTGAATATTTGTGATTGGAATAATTCAACTCAGGCTTTCATTCCATTTCTATACTTAGGTCTCAGATTATCCTACAGGATTTGTTGTTGTCTGTGTGGTGGTTTTAGCACAATGGTATGTACCAGATGTTGCTAGTACCAGCCATATATAACAAAAAGATAAGATACCAGTTATTTCTGTAAATTGAAGTTTTACATTTTGTGCACAATTTTGCTTTTGTTTTCCAGCATCTTTTCACATCAGAGAGGAATTGCTGAAAAAGATGATGGAATCTTCTTTCAATAATGTTGGTGTTACGATAAAGTATGTGAACATTTTAAGTAAACAAATTTTAAGTAAATGACAAAATGACTAATATTCAGGTTACTTTATTTGTTTACGTTTTAACCGTTTTTGACAAAATTTTTTCCAGGTCTGTAATTTACTTTGAGCTGTATTTGTTATTTCTTTTGCCTCGGTATTAGGCAGAAGAAAAGTTCCATCAAAGTGGAGTCGTTTTTTATAACAAATTTGGAAAATACAGTTGAATGATATATTATTAAGACAGTATTTCGTTTGTCCTGTGTAAAGAATGTGGGATATGACAGTAAATGACAATTTTTTCGTTTCAGTGATGACGAAAATATCACATCAGCGTCTATAAAGAAACTCCTCGGAGTAAAGTGAGTTATGTTGTTAATAAAATTCTTCTAAGAGTCTATCCTTTTTCTCATTTTAAAATCGTTTTGACACTCTCAAATTTAGGATCCTGTTGAAAGAACGCTGTGTTTCTTAGAAACGTACAATATCGTCACCCTTCATCCCCTTAGCTCATTAAGTCATGCGATATTCCATGTCAGTTCCAGTAATTGTTCATATCTGACCTTGAAAGAAAACACTCCAAACACTCAATGTTTTCTGACCTGGATTCAAGTTTACTGCTTTTATCGTCTTTTTTATTTCACGTTTCCATTTTTGACATGTCCAAGCTGCAAAAAAAGTATCCAGCCGAGTTAAAATAGTTTTATTTTTCCAGTTACTTTCCAGAATATACCGTATATACCGTATAGTATATCATAGTTTTCAAACTTCTTTTCCTGTCAGATATTTTAATAATTCGAAATCGAAACCATCCTCAGTCGTTCGGGCTGGAATACACAAGCGGTCGGCTGAGAAATTACTCGTCTCCTGACAGGTAGTGTAAGAAAGCAAATTTTGTATGAAGCTAAAAAAATATTTCTTGTTTTGAATGCTTGTATTTCACTCAATCTAGGGAAACATTATTGGCTGGTTTGCTAGACGGTGTTAGAGCCAGTTGAAACATAGAGATGTTTGCGTAAAAACGACCCCAACGAGAGAAGTACTGTACGCTTATTCATAGATGATTGAGCGAAAAATTATGGTCCAAAATTTTCCTGATTGA
>NW_021163511.1:0-45529 GCF_004324835.1 Dendronephthya gigantea
AGCGAGAGTCGAAGAGTTGATTCCAGGAGCGGACGGAAAGGTACGAGCAGCGAAAGTGAAAATCAGTGGCGAGAACGGTAAAGTATATACAACGAGAAGAGCTGTTCAGCATCTGGTGCCAATCGAAGTGCCTTCAAAATCAACCACAACTAAAGAAGAAATGGTAAATGAGAATAAAACGCCAGTCGAACCAGCGAGTGAAGATAAACGCCTTCCTGATCCAGTAACAGAAGGTGGAAGACCAAGGCGAACAGCGGCAGTAACAGGAGAGTTGATGAGGAGACTTGCATGTTGATAATTATCGTTTAAAGTTTATAACTGAGTTAGTAAACTTTGGGGGAGTGTGCTAAAGATTAGATTTACGTTAAAGTATGTTTGTTAATGAACATGTGAACAGTTCGTGGAAGTCTTGATACTTCCGGTTTGTGGGTTTTTTACATAATTGAATTGTACTTTTACTGCGAGATATATAGTTTTTTGGAGTCGGTTGTATGTATCGAATTTACGAGTTATCGAGAGAGAGAGAGTTTACGAATTATCGAGGGAAGTTTACGACTTATATTTTGTAAATATTTGGCAAGGGTTTATTGTTTATTAAAGATTTGTTTATTGTTATCTAATACGAGAATTTACGGTGCGAAAGTGTCGAACTTCATAAAATACCCAAAGTTTAATATTTTACGCCAATGTCCTCGGAGGATCGTTGAGACTGGGGGAGAACTGAGCCCGCTCTGCTAGGTGCTCAGTTGTCCCCCTACACTGCACATGCGCACTTGTTACAAGGGGAGCACTCAGACTGGGGGAGCTCTGAGACCGTGACACCGGATCAATTAAAAAATATTCTCCCCTAAATCCTAATTATATACGTGCTCATGTGTATTAATATGGCTAATATACAGTACTGTACCTGTTCCCCCAGCAATCATGCCCAACTGCCGACATTGACGCTCCACCAGTTTGTCTTTTGCTTCCTCGATGGAAAACTGTCCTTAAATATACAATTTAACATGTTTAAGTTAGACAACATCGTCACATGTCTAAGTTAGACAACACACCAGCGATACGAGAAATTCTCTGCGGTCGCTTCTCGGGTGATGATAGGTTTGTGTCGGGCAGGGTTAAACCCATGAGTTTGTCTGACGTTATACGTAAAGAAATATTATGTCCTGGCGCATAAATACACCCTTGAGGGTGAGGATTACGAGGGGTAATCTAGTCAAGTACGACTCTACAATTTTGTTTTATACGTTAAACTAGGAAACAACTGATACCTTTTCCTTCGTACTCCAGTTTACCACAAGGTCCACGGACATCAATGGTGTCCCCATGCAATATTCATTTGTTCCAAATGCTGCGACATTTTACCGCCGTCTGGAAATTTGGGATGAACATTTTTGAAATAAACCTACAAAAATACATATTATTATTAGCATGTTACATTAGACCTGTTTTTGACGTCGAACGTTTCATGTGTCGAATCGAATGCAAATGAACTTAAACAAAGACTTCACTGCGTGTAAAGTACATGTAAAAAAAAAATAACGTAAAAGAGCGAAAAATGTAAAAAATTTTAATCTGTTTAAATGTTACAACAAAATTCTGCCAAAAAGGATAAAATTGAAAATAGACTGCATGCATGGAAACCTGTTTTTTAAACGACGAACTAGAACGCTAAATACTGGAGTTGTTAGGGGTTTGGATACGTAAAAAAACAGGGGCTGGTTGTTAGAAAGGCGTTTAGCTTAAACGGTGGATAAGTTCAAAATGTAAATCAAAATGATCTTTTTTTTAACAACTGAGCTGATGTAGATCATTTAATTTTCAATGGAAGTAGTCATATTAAATGTATAAAATGCAGGTTTAGTTATTCACAAGATGTATGAGAGCATTTTTAAACTTTGGCTTATCCACCGTTTAAGCTAAACGCCTTTCGAACAACCGGCCCTAGGGCGCTTATATATATAAGCACACATATATATAGTACCATATATAAGCTATAGCATACATAGTGTACAAGCGCCTTGGTAAAAACAGTTTGGAGATCGTAGAATCAGAAAATCCACACACATGCACCAGAGATAAGCAGTCGAATGTGACAATTACACAATGTGTGACATTTAATTTTCACATACATTATATTAAATCTTCCTTTTTTTTTGAAAACACATTTTTATGCAACAAAATGGAACCATAGATTGATCGTTCACACAGAGTCAGAGGCAATATGTATACCAACAACTAAGTTACCTTAATAACGAGATCAAAATATCCAATTTCATCATCAGAAGTGACAGGAGTGTATGGACGTATCACCAGACTGCCGTTAACCTTCGCACTTAAATACATGTGCTTGCCTAAAATGACAATGAAGACTATTAGGCATTTCTCACTCCCGGGTCTATGTTGTCTGATGAAAAAGAGTAAACGGACGAGATTTTTCTCTAGGAATTGTCTCTTTGGATTTTAACCAAACGAAGTGAATCTTTTCCCGTGCGATCGCGACGTTCTTAGTTGCGTAATCGACTCGCCATTGTTTTAGCAATGCAAAGAAAATTTTAGGAGCCAATCGCCCAGTTTAATTTTTGTCGTAAAATTTTTAATACTGTAATATTGAAAGCAGTTAGATGCATTCTATTCTATTCCCATAGTACTTTAGTGACCCCCGGAAACCTGGTGCCCAGCGCAAATTGTTTTTCAGTGACAGCGTAGCCAGCCCGATCATACTACGGAAATTTTATGTTATAATCATTATAATGCATTTCTTTAGAAATTGATTGTTTTCACAGTCAATGAACACCAAAATATTAGCTATGTAGTATATAGCATTACTACGTAAATTGTCAGGCTGGCTACGTCACTGACACGGTGACACCAGTAGTGATCAGTATCGGATCTCGGCAAAGAATAAGCAATATAAATGAAGAAATTGATGTTAAACTAAATAGTAAGGTAATTAACAAGACAAATTCTGTTAAATCCTTAGGAGTACATATAGACGGTCATCTAACCTGGTTAGTGCATATCGACAATCTTTGTAAAAAGATAGCTTCCGCAATAGGAGCATTAAAACGCATTATAACTTATATTCCAATGAGTACGGCTGTCCAGATTTACCATGCACTAATACAACCTCATTTTGACTATTGCTGCTCGGTCTGGGACGAACTTGGTGAAACGTTAACCAACAAACTACAAAAACTACAGAATCGAGCAGTTAGAGTCATTACGAGGACTAGCTATGACACCAGCGCGGGTGTATTACTCGATGCTCTATATCTGGACAACCTCTCACTGAGACGAAAAAAGTTAAAAATTAACTTGATGTTTAAAACTCTAAAAGGTAATACTCCTAGCTATCTACAGAGGTTTTTTTCAACTCGCAATTCACAATACGATCTCAGAAATTCCGAAATGAAGTTGAATCTTCCTAAGCCACGTACCAATAATTTAAAGCGAAGCTTCCACTATAGCGGAGCATTGCTGTGGAACAGCCTTCCCGAACATATACGAAAATTACAATCATTTTCACAGTTTCGGAGGGCTGTAAACGAGTACTATAATACCTAAACTGAGCTCCCGCACGGCAATCTTGTAAATCAGTGAAATTTTAACTTGTAATATTATGTAATTAGTCATATGTAATCATGTATTGTTAATCCTCCTATAAGTTGTTATACTGAAGATTTTACCGTGTTTTAAATAAATTTGTTTGATTGATTGATTGATTGATAGTAGTTGGTGTCCCCTCCCTATCGGCAGCCGTTGTCCTTTTTGTTCTATTTAATTAGCTGCAATCGGCAATCCCACATGCATTCATAACTAGTTCATCGTAGGACTCATTCTACTAGTGATCGTTCATAACTTAGAGACTTTAAAAACACAGATATACACTATGTACGGTATGCTTAGACTTGAAGTGAATTTCAGATTCTCTTTTCCTTTTCTAGAAAAAAATAGACAGAACTAAAGGGACACTGGCTTGAGAATGCTTTTAATATTAATATCAAAATATATCTAATATCATCGAATTTTTGTAATGCATGATTGAAATTGTGATATAATTTCAGATTATCCTCGAAAGTCTCTTTTATATAGAGTCTGAAAAAATACAGAGTTAGCTATATACCTGAGTCATGCACAGATTAACATCAAGTTGTTAATCTGTGCCTAGGTTGATGACTTAATAACTTTTTTTATTTCTACTTTAGAGAATTTGGAGCTAAGTGTTCAAGTTGTTTGCGAAATATACAAGCCAGTGACTGGGTACGGAAAACAAGAAATAATGTTTATCACTTGGCGTGTTTCTCGTGCGCGGTTTGCGCCAGACAGTTGTCCACAGGGGAGGAGTTCGCGCTTCAAGATACGAGGGTTTACTGCAAGGTCCATTATTGCCAAAACACCGCTAATTGATGGGACTAACCGATAGTTAGCGACTATACCTGTGATAGTTTCTTTAAGCAAGAGAAACCGACAGTTAATGATGTTATTGTCACGCTATTTGAACCGCTTCGTGGTAGTTTGTGTATTTTAGAGGCTTTCCATATCAAAACACTTCGACATGCAATTCAGGCAAACGCCGAGGTCTACCTAGAATTCTAGTTACACATTGAAAACCTTCTACCTTTAAATGTTCATGATTGTAGAGTATTCCAAGTTATGACGAGAGGCATGTATGTGTTGTAAAGGTTATATTTGGTATGAATGCAAGGTCCATTGTTTGTGTACATTACACGATTTTAGACTCACAACTTGCTTTTTAATTCTACTCTAAATAAACACTTTTTTTACTTCGAAATTATGTGGAAATCATGCTTCTTTCCTACAGCAAGAAGTGTGTTTTTCTTTAAGCCTTATTCGGTATAGAAAACACTTCATCTACTTAATGAGAACTGGGAGGAAAAAAGTGGGCGACCCATTTCGCAATTTCGCAACATGTTAAAAATTCGTTTGAACTCACAAAGCAAAGAACTATATACATTTCCACGTATTCAACAGAGTTCTGAGTTAAAATACATGAAATACATTCTGTCCTAAAGCTTTAAATGTAATTCTATTAGCGCATAAACGCTAAATTATTATATACTCAGCTCTTGTCCCGAGAACTTTCAAAATGTCCTGTCTATTTTGCCATGACGTGTCGCCGGCGTAAATACCAAAAGGGAGTACATTGTTTTACTAAACTCACGAAAGCAGCCAAAAGCATTGAAGATGCAATCTCTTCCGTTCATCATGAGCGAAATGTGAGCCCTTTAAGAGCTTGCAAGCGGTTGATACGGATGTTTACAGAAATTTAACCTCCATAAAATCGCACATCAACACGAATTTGGTGTCGTGGACACGTTGTCCTAAACTTTAAACATATGGCAAAGTGATTGTTACGTACTTTATTTAATGTGTTCTCAACGCGTTAGCGAATCGTGTGTGTCTAAAAGCACTATGTTACCGCTATTTACAGAGCTCGACCGCCCGAATGGAACATTAAATGATTTGTTTGATTCTATGTTTACTTCAGCCATTGCTCAAAATCTTTGCAAATATTACAGAATTACAGAAAAAAGCCCTAAAACACGCGGACATTTGTTGGTCATATTTTGAAATAACGCTCGTTATCAACAAGGACATTCCGGCATTTCCTACATGGGTGTTTGGTAGCCGGACACCCCATCCGCCACCTCAAACTGACTCAGGAATACAAATAATTGTACGAAAATTTTACTGCAGAAACAAAAACTCGTATTGATCGTAATAATTAAGGAAAGGTTTGGCTCAATGATTACGATATTTCACGCTAAAAGGTAGTGATAGTTTTTCTAATTTCCACTGCAGTATATATGTTCGAGTAAATAATGGCCAGCGCGCGTGTGACGAGTGAGCTTGTCTCGTATATACTAATAGGCGATGTTAAGACGACTATGGCACAAGTCTGCAAGGAATAAGCGCGCGCGTCTACGAGGCAATGCTGTCAAAGAAGGAAAACAAGTCAAGTCCATTTCAAACAACATTTATTCCGATCGTGTCAATAATGTTTTTAAGGATTGAATAACGTAAGGCGTAATCTATAAATACAATAAGGAAAATAAATACACACACATGCACTGTACATATCAAAACTTGCACCAAAGATACAACAATTTTGGCAGCCATTAAGCTATCATAATGTCTTCCTGCTCCATTCGAGCGCAATTTTCCCTTCCAATTTACACAAATTTACAAACTAAACTTGCTGGACATCGCTATATTATATTACAAACAAATTTATAACGTTCAGATCGCTTTAATACAGGACATTTGAGTTCGTTTCAACTTTCGTCTTCGAGTTTAATCGAGGTTAAATGCATGTTCCTTCGCGGGCCAGCTCATAAATTGACGATTCTATTCAGGATTAGTGGTTGAAATTACGTTTCAAATTTAAAGTTTTGGAGCGATTGCAGAATACCCCGCAATTTTTTAAGTCACTCTTTTTAAATATCACGGATACGTGGATACGCAGTCGGTTGATATTTTAAAGAACGATGCATATGTTAGTAAGGCCATAAGAAATAGATTACGTAATATAAATGTAGGTATTAGTTGAAGTGGATACGCGGATACGTGGATACGCAGTCGGTTAATATTTTAAAGAACGATGCATATGTTAGTAAGGCCATAAGAAATACATGACGTAATATAACTGAAAGTTTAGATTTTATTCATACTGATACTGAAGCTTATATGCAAATTTCCGCTGACCGTATCCACTAAAATATCAAGCTACTCATATATCAATCTCACCGCAATCTCACCGCGTATCCGCGTATCCAGTGAAACAGTAACTAGACTATGTAATATCATTAGTGGAGGGGTATTCTGCAATTTAGCCCAAAGTTTTAAAGATGTTTATGAATAACCAGACAAGGAACAGCTCGAGGATGTATTGATATAGCCACAAGATGGATAATATGGATTGAGATTTGCCTCGGTTGTCATCAGAGATGGCGGTTCGAGTGAGGTTTTCGGCAAACCGAATGAAGACATAGGACTCATGGCCGGCACTGGAGGTGGTGTGGATAGGGAGCTTGTGTGATACGGATTGAAATGCATACCATCGTAGCCTCGGAACTCCATTTCGTGGTCTGCGATGATATTTTTTATTGCAAAAGGATGATTGAATCCGGGTCGAAATCCAGCGTAATGGGTTGGCGCTAAGAATGACGGTGTCGCGAAACTCTTTCCACCTTGTACTTTGGGAACACCAGGGACATACGGACCAGGCTTCACAAGATGACTTAAATTCGGCTTTTTGTCGGCTTTGAAACGTTTCTGCCGTCGCAAATAACAACCATTTTCAAACATATTTCCACAATCAGGATGCAGGGTCCAATACGAGCCTTTCCCAGGTCGATCAGGAGAGCGAGGCACTTTGACAAAACAATCATTGAACGATAAGCTATTTCGTATGGAATTCTGCCACCGTTGTTGATTTGATCTGTAGTAGGGAAATAAGTCCATGATAAATTGATAAATTTCGCTCAAAGTTAGCATCTTGTTGGGACTTTGCTGAATGGCCATAGTTATTAAGCTAATGTAGCTGTACGGCGGCTTCGCGTGAGTAAAATTTCGTCTTGAAGACAATGATTTTTCTTTATCCTTGACTTGGCGCGTCTTAGGATCCAGTGGATCCGTCACAAAATCCTGAGCCAGCACTTGTTCCATCATCTTCAGTACGAATTGATATTTTCAACTATCTACCCCCGCTCTTAGCTCTAACACGTTCGACGATCAACGTTTTCTACGCGCACTTCCTTGGAGCAATTTCTGTTTTAGTACCCCAAGACCACCACGGTTAATCAAGACCACCACGGTTAATCAAGACCACCACGGTTAATCAAGACCACCACGGTTAATCAAGACCACCACGGTTAATCAAGAACGCCACGGTTAATCAAGACCACCACGGTTAATCAAGACCGCCACGGTTAATCAAGACCGACATTGGAAAAGGTGACAATTTCCCATCATCAATGCAATCTTAATAGATGCTGACGCATTTCCTTCTGTTGCCATGTACAATTCTGTGGTAATTGACCAAAGCACAGACTGGTTGCAACAGAAATGGCAAATAAACCACAGTCTGAAGTTCCTTCTTGTTTCTGCAGATCTGTTTCTGCAGATTATAAAGTTATTCCAAGTAACTCTTTATAATAATAATAATAACGGAAACTTTATTTGATGTTTTCTTATTTACATATACTCATACAATTATAAATCTCGCTTAATAAGGTAATATAATTGGCTACTTCAATCACAATTAGGCTAAATATGTTTCTACAATAACGACTATTAAATGATTAGCATGCAAATTTATATATACCTACAAATGGTTCAAAAAGCTAACAATTCTGGATTTCCCCACTCCTTATTTCTACAGCAAAATATATAATAAGTACTTCTGATTGCAATTGTTATCATTTTCCTTATGCAATACGTTTGATGTTTCTTGTCGAGCCCAATCTTATCTAACATATCTAAGAAACACGAGCACTCTTTTGCAAAAACACCCAATGAGCTAATTGACAGATTAATTAATTTAACGTCACTAAAATGCTGTCTTTGTTCTTGTATCAGTTCTCTATATTTATGTTCTTTCCGCTTAACGTTGTTTTGAAGGTTTGTTTCATAGCCAACGGTTAATTCAACCACATAGAGGATGCCATCAGGGTTTGATATTAATAGATCAGGACGATACGATTCACCAGTTAGGATGGACGGATTTTTGAAGCCGGGTAGATCAACAAATAGATTAGAGTGATGAATTGTAGTTTGTACAGTATTGGCAATAAAATTGAGGATCGAGTTGTGCCTCCATGTAAAACGTTCCAGGTAGGTTTGACACCCAGCAACCACATGCAGTAATGATTCTGGGTTGAGACAAAAGGAACATTCTGGACTTGAAGATATTCCCCATGTATGAAGATTTTTTCGCGTGGGAAGAGAGTTGTTGATATATCGTATGGTAAAGTTGTAAATGTTTTTAGGAAGTTTTGTTTGAGCAGATGACCAGACCTTGTTGAGATGTGGTAAGGCGAACTTGGTAATACTTGAGAAGAAGGATCCTTGATTAGTCAGGTGGTTTTGAAGTCTATCTTCATGACCAGAGCGAAACTCTTTTAATACGTCTTTAGTGGAGTTGTATATGTCGTATTGGATATTAGTATGGTTGTTGGTGGATTTCCACAATTCATTAATTGCTTCGTTAGGAGAGTGCTTTAGTGAATTTCGAAGGACGGCTTGGCACTGGGTAAATTTGACAGAAGGAGGGAAGATGCTTTGACCAAATTTATTGCTGGTTAAGTAAACAGTACTTAGCGTTCCTGATATTGGGATATCAAGCCATTTACGAATGTATTGGTTAGCTACAGAGTCAATATTTTCCGAGATCCATGTTTTTGACAGGGTCGCAACGGTGAAATGCCAAGATAGTTTGGACAGAACGTAGCGGCTATAGAGGAGGAGCTTATTTTTAGGGTGAAGTGGTTTTGAGTCAATGTCAGACATCAGTTCATCCATAAGCGTGGTTAACTCGGTTTTATGATCTTTATTAGACATGTTAAAATTAAAATAGCGTCCTAAGTATTTGAAAGAGTCTCCAAGTTTGACGGTTGGTATAAGTCTTTGGTTGATAAGCAGTTTTGGCAGGTATTGTATTGATTTGGTAATAGATTTTTTTATGCCGAATGTACTACATTTATCGACTCGGATTAACATACTCGACCATTGGCACCAGATGGCAAAACGATTTAGCAGATGTTGGTTTTCCGATTCTTGTCCAGTAATTACAGCTGCATCATCAGCAAACTGAAACCAGTGAATGGGATTTAAAAGTTTAAACGAAAAACCAAATTGTGAGAAACAATTAAGACTTCAATAAGCTAATGAGTATAAAAAAAGAGAACAGTCAGAGGAAACTGACAGTGAGCAAAAAACAAGACTTCAAAAAGAAAAGGAGTCTAAAATGAAAAAGCAGTCTGAGGAAACTAATAGTGAGAGAAAAGTGAGACTTCAAAAAGAAAACGAGTGTAAAAAAAGGAGGCGGTCAGACGAAACTGACAAGGAAAGGCAAATAAGACTTGACAAAGACAGATTATCTAAAAAACAAAAGCGGGCAAAGCCGCAACACAGAATAAATCAAGAGGATTACTTCAATTTGTTTGATATAAGCAATAATGGTAGAATTGAGGAGCAATGTTGGGCAAAAGCTCAGTGTACAGTTTGCCATGAGGCATGGCCAATAAAATCTAAACCTAGTTCACCATATGTGTGTTCAGGATGCTTTAGAGATAAAAAATCTCCTAAAAAATTTTCTTGTGAAAACTTGATGATACCTTCTTATGTTCCAGATGAATTACAAAATTTAACTCAGGTTGAGGAAATGTTAATTGCTCGTGCTTTGCCAATCATGAGAGTGTATGTTAAACCTGGTGGTCAACAAGGTTATTCAGGGCATTGTATTAACTTGCCACAAAATGTTACAGAACTTGCAACATCTTTGCCAAGATACCCCAAAGACTTGGCTGTAATTATTGTCAAGGTCAAAGCGCCAATAAACTCATAAAAGTACATTGCTTGCCTCTAGAATGATTACTAAAAAGTTCATCGCCTTGATGGATATCAGCAGAAAAGAAATAAAGCCATACTTACCTGTATATTTTAAAAAACTATTTGTTTTTTTGTTATTTCTGTCCAGTTCGCTTGCCCAAAACTTATTATCTAAAGGCCATGTTACATTATGCAATTTCTATTGCAACTTCAAATGCAAATTTATTGCAAAGATATAAAATTGTGAGTGTTTTTTGCTAATGCTTTAATGAATTTTGACATCTGAAAACAGTAGCCCAACAACAGCAGTACATCACGACCCATGATATAGTGCTATTGTTGTGCCACCTATGCTCAAAATTGCAATTACATTGTATCACCCCAGGTAGCTCAAAAGTATTTGGACACAAATACTTTTCGGCTACCTGAAGTATCACAGAGGAACAATAGACTATTGCTCTATTATTCTTCTGATTGTGTTGAAGTTGCAATTACGTTGCATAACATGTATTTAAGTTGAAGGCAGCAATCTCCTTGTGATAGCAACTCCTAGTAATAAACGTAAAGATCGTTAATTTAGGGTAATTGCCGTAGCTGGATTTGATATATTTCAAGGACTCCTGATCCAGGATTGGTGTACGAGTTATTGGTCCGTGTGCAGTTTCTTGAGCTGGCACCCAATGGAGAGTAAGTTGGACATTAATATTGTGATGATGTACTCCGTGATTCCCACCGTGGTCATGGCCGTCATGCTAATTTTGATGTGGTCTGGTTATGACGTGGTCTGCGATTAGCGGATTTTTCAATTTGTATAAAAGTCCGGCTGTATGCTGTATGTCTCTTTTCAGATATAGTCCATGTTTCGTGAAACATTGCCACGGTAATCTTAAAGCTGGCATCGTCTTACTCCATCAGGTAAGTCAGACATAATTAATTAGCTGTCAACTGCTTTACTAGGACATAACATTAAATTATTTTGCAATATTTCCACTGCTAACTAAAATCCTATTTTTAGGGAATTCAGCGAAGGATTTTAGTTACAATTCTCCATGATAATTACCCAGAAATTAGATGGAAGGGCGTTGCAGAAATATGGCTAGGTTTGTGATTTTCCACTTTTGTTTTGTTTCCACTTAGCGGTAAAACGCCAGCGTGTGAGATTGATGTTCAGTACCTCAGCACAATGTCCGATAGATATTTACAGCCACTTAATTCTATGGACTGAGATATTTTCAATGGTCTTATTTAGAATGTCATGTCGAACCTATGATAAATGTCCCTAAAACCCGCTTTATATTTCCAGGAAATATCCTTCCATTGTCTTTATGTGAATCAGACGGAACCTACCAGATGACGTCATCTGGAGACAACCAATGGCTACCACTCGCTCCAGGCCCTGTCAGTCTTTCTTATCCCGTCGAGTCAATTTCTTTTTTCAAATTTGAAATTCCCTGGGACTCGTCCTTGCATAACTCTAAGCACCTAGACAGGTAGTAAGACGCGATCTAGCTAAACTTGGTCGATAATTAGGGCAACACATGTCGTGATTTCTTTTCAATTGTGATGGATCTACTTTGTAGAGTGACATATCCCGGTGATTTGATCTCAATTCAACTCTACGTTACCCTTCAGGTAAACAAAACAGAAGTATTTCAACCGAGAAAGAGACCCAGAAGATGTGTTTGCACTCAAAAAAATGTTTCGTTGCTTTTTTTAATGTTTACTACCAACGAGTATATTTTTCTACTCTTCAAGCTTGAAGGCTTTGAACAAGCTGTCTCTCTTCAAAAGGAACTCCTTGTGGCGATCTACAACAGGGCATCGAAAACGACGCCTTCAAGGTATTGCGAAACGATGCCTTCAGGTGGTTGAACAAAAAGAATTCGAGTTCAAAAAAATTCATAAAAAGTCGAATTTATATTTGCTCGTATTTCAGATCAATTTGGAGTCAGCTATTTTCTAACAAAACTCCGGATAATCCTGATATGTAAGTGAACGTTGGTATGTCTTGTCTTTGAAAAATACAGATAATAAAAATAATGAAATAGAGAAGAACGTCCGCTCTTGTTTGTTTTATTTATATTTTTATTATTTTGTTCTTATTCGACAAAAATCGCCATCAATCATGGGATTAGAATCGTCCAAATTGTAAATTCTTGTAGTTCTCGTTCAACAACTTTCATCAGATCTTTCTCATAATGACATCAAATGCGGAAAGTCCAATGTTACACCAATTTTGAATGATTCATGAGAAAGATCTATTATCATGCCTCATTTGACCAAAGCTTTGTTGATTTTTTCCATGCAGGAATCAGTGCAGTGGTGTTTATGAATTACTAATTACTCCAATCAGGAATAATGGTAAACCTTATAAGCTTTCAACTTTGACGTTTTTGACATCAAATATTTCAACCAATTGTACCTCATCATTTTCCCGAAATTTCATTCCGTTTCCGCTTCTAGAAGAAGAGGAGAACGCTGCCGCGGCGTACGTTCGGGGTGAGGAAAATATTAAAGATTGGCGGCCAAGAAGCTCTTCGTTAATTGAGGAACATTTCAAGAAACAAAATAAACTACTTTATATTCAAGAGGTAAACTTTTTTTAAGAAATTATGTAGCATAGAAATGTATTGTACAATTGCGCTGCCTGTTAAGGAATTACACGAGAAAAACAGGCAACGCAATTTTGAGAATATAACATAGTGATCAACGGTTCACTTCAGGCGATATAAACTTGCCTTGTAAAATCGTATCAACATTGCAGAGTTGCAAAAAGAGTTCAACCTTCCTCCGGTAGGATTTCAAGATTTGAAAACCTTCCTCAAAATGACGTTACGTCACTGTAGTATTCAGAGCACACGAACAGACTGATGTTTCAGTCATATATATATATTATATTTCAAAATGCTTTACAGCTTGTATTTATAGTCTCAGTTCTAAACCATGCATAACTAATTTATTCATATATAAGACATACATTACTTAATCAACTATACTACATTCCTCCCCAAGTCAGTAATTGTCTCAACCTTAAATTATATATTTATTCTTAAAGGTTCAAAAGAATTCTAACTAATTTTTTTATTGTTGGTTTTTTTCCACGCTGATTACTCTACTTTTACTCTAACTGTTTGATTAGGTATCTTTTATTAAGAATTCGTCTTATACTAAATTTCTAATGTCCAAACGTAATCGTCTAAATGTTTCGGGGGATTTCGATTCCGAGAGGATCTCCTCAACAACTGTTCGTTATTTGGGACTGATACCTTAGTGTTTGACTGCATCGTATTTTGTTGTTTAGGGGCTTCTCCACACATGATTCATTCTAAGTTATCATTTATTTCTTCTTCTGGACTATTTTCTCCACGTTTTGTCTCCAGTTTAATCTTCTTAAAAAAAGACGAGTTTCGAGTCACCTGAAGATCTCCTCTTTGAACAGTGAGCATAGAACCCTTTTTCCTTATCACTTGGTACGGACCAGGTTGGAAGGGAGGTTGCAATTTACCTCGTTTCTGATTTCTCACCAACACAACATCACCTTTCTCTATCTTTGAAGGTTTAGAATGCCGTTGTCGGTTAGCATACAATTTCATCTCGATCTTCGCTTTATCGTCATTAATTTGTAATTCAGCTTTTCTATGCAATTCAGGCTTTCTTGTGTCGACCGTTTCTTTGTTGCTGGTATTTCAGGTATTTGGTTTTCATTGGTCGTTGGACATAGCATCAAATGGTGGTAATATTTGTAGTGGATGAGGGGTAGCGCGATAATTGAAGAAACGTATATAGTCTTGTTTCCCAAGGTTTTCCATCAATTGGAGCAGTCGTATTGCTTTTTCCAAGGTACGCATAAATCGCTCAACTTCTCCATTAGCTTGTGGCCAGTATGGAGTTATTTTTCTGTGGTAGAATCCTAGGTACTCTGCGAACATTCTAAAATCCGCACCATTGAAGGGAGGACCATTATCTGTTTTAACTTGTTTTGGAACTCCAAACGCAGAAAACATCTTGTCTAACTTCGGGATTGTACTCTTTGAGGACGTCGACTTTAAAATTTCTACCTCGGGGTATCGAGAGTAATCGTCCATTGTCACCAATAGGTAATCTCCAGAAGGGAAGGGACCACAAAAGTCTACTGAAACATTCTGCCACGGACCATCAGGAAGACTTGTCATTTTCAACGGTTCACTGTTCTTAACTTGAGTTGTTGCTTTGCATGGAATGCACTCCGCCACACATTCTTCAACTAGTTCATCGATCCTAGGGAACCATACCTTTTCTCGTAACAATTTCTTTGTTTTTATAATCCCTTGGTGTCCTTCGTGTGCTAACTGAATCACTCTAGATTGTAGGCTTTGTGGAATAACAATTTGTGTCCCTCTTAGGAGAGTATTGCCAGCATTAGCAGTTGCAAGATCTGTTTTAACCTGAGCTAAAGCATTGAAAACGGTCATATTAATATTCTCTGTCGACTTCACGTTGTACCACTTTCCAGTGTTTAGCGCAAGGATTACAGCTTGAAGGGTTGCATCTTCTTTAGTGGCCACCATAATTTCTTCTTGAGTTAGTGCCTTTGGAATAGCGTTCGTGAATACGTAATTAATGTATTCCTCAGCAACCTTTTCTTCCCGTCTACTCAATTGCGTTGTTAGATCAGGATGACGGGAAAGGTAATCAGCTGGGTTGTCTTCACCAGGCTTGTACACAACGGAAAACTCGTACGGCTGAAGTTTCAGGATCCAACGTTCAATCCTCGGTGGTGGTTTGTGAGCTGGGTCATTGAATATCTTGACTAACGGCTTGTGGTCAGTGATGACGGAAAAAGGTTTTCCATAAAGATACAGATGATATTTCTCGCATCCCCACATGATTGCTAAAGCTTCTCTTTCGATTTGTGAGTATCGTTGTTCCACTTCGGAGAGAGCTCGACTAGAGTAACATATAACTCGAGGATCAGCATTTTTTGAACAATCTCTCTGTGTTAAAATTGCACCGATCCCTGTGGGACTTGCATCTACCAGTAACTCGGTTTCCAACGATGGTTGAAAATACGCTAACTTCGTATTACTAGACAATGCTTGTTGTATTTCACTCAGGGACTTCTGACATTCTTCCGTCCAGTGCCATTTTACATCTTTCTTCGTTAGCTCTCGCAGTGGCTTCGCCAAGTTAGCCAGATTAGGGATAAATCGTCCGCAATAGTTCACTAATCCAAGAAAACTTCTAACTTCCTTCGCTGATTTGGGAGCTTCGACATTTCTGATTGCTTCTACCTTTTTAGGGTCAAAATAGATCAAACTAGGCTTATTAAATTCGCAGTTACATTTATTCAGTGTTAAGTTATTCATACGCAGACGCTCGAGAACTTGTTCTAAACGCTTGTCATGTTCTGCCTGAGTTGAACCATACACAATTATGTGATCGCTAATGTTTAACGATCCTGGAACACCCTCGATTACACCCTTTATGGCTTCTTGAAATATTTCAGCAGCAGAATTCACGCCAAAATTAAGACGCTTATAACGCATTAAACCAACATGGGTACTAAATGTTGTAATATAACGAGATTCTGGCGTCAGTTCCAACTGGTGATAACCCTGGTTTAAGTCTTTTGAAAATACTTTAGCTTGCCCAAGTTCTGAGATAATGTCGTCAATGGTTGGAGAGAGATGACGTTCTCGACCTATTGCTTTATTTGGCTGCCTCATGTCTGCACAGATACGTATTTCTTGTGGATTGTGGGGCTTAGGGACAACTACAATGGGGGATACCCATGGCGTGGGGCCTTCAACCCTTTCAATAATATCATCATCTTCATTTCTTTAAGTTTTAGCTCAACTTGTTTTCGTACATGAAAAGGTATTCTTCTATGGGGTTGGGCAACTGGTTTAACCGTTTCATCAATATGTAGCTTAACTTGATGATTTTTCATTTTGCCAATTCCAGAAAATACGCTTTGATATTTGTTTCTAAGCCAAGAATCAACTGAGGGTTTTGTATCTTCTACTTGATTCACCACGGTAACTAACCCTAGTTCATGGGCTGTCTTATAGCAAATCAGAGACCACCCGCTTTAACATTCTTTTTGACTACGTAAAATTCTGTAACAGTCAATTTTCCATTTGTTTCTATAACTGCTTCAAACTTACCCAGGAGCTTCAAAGGAACTTGACTGTCCTACGAAAATATTTTCGTTGACGTTTTCTTTAACTTGACATCTTTGAGGCGTAGGTAGTCGGACTCTTCAATGAGATTGACTGTGGCTCCAGTGTCCACGATAAATTCTATATTTTCTTTGCCAATTGTTACCATTGCGGTTGGATGCACTTTTGTCTTCACATTCGCCCCCACAGTCATAAATACATACTCATCCTCGCTACTCGACGTGCTGTGTTGACTTTTTGTTGCCATTTTGTTCACTCTATGTTGTTGTTTCTTTTTTTGTCCTTTAAAATTCCTGGGTCTTTCCTGCGACTTTCGTTGCCGAAAAACCGCCGCGAAATGATTTTGTTTGTGGCAAGTGTTACATGTTTTTCCCATTGCCAGACATGCACCAGTATGCGGATAATTTCCATTACAGCGGTAGCATTTAGAGCGTGATAAGTGGGTTTTCTTACCTCGAACCTGTTCGTGCATGGTCTTATTAACATAGGCAGTCTCCGTCTCTGAATGTAGTTTTTTCTCCATCCCACGAGCTTGTGTCTCGGACGTTTCAAGCGACCGTCCGTAGTCAATTAATTGTGTAAGAGATATGGCTTCGCGTAATGCCCGCCTTCGTTCGTTGCGACAAACATCCTTGAATGATCTGAGTTTTTTATCTCACGTTCAACGTCGGTAAACTCGCAGGTTCTTGCTAGCTTTCTCAAACGAGTGTGGAATCCATCCATTGTCTTGCCACTCATTTGCTTCGCCTGACGAAACACATGCACCTCGTATTCAATGTTCTTCTTCGGTGAGAAGTATTCGGTTAATAGTTCTACGGCTCTCGAATAATCGTTGTCTTTCCCTTTATCTTTCTCGGGAAAGGTGTCAAAGAGATCAGCTACTTCACAGCCAGCATAGTGGAACAACAGTGCACGCTGTCGTTTCTCATCGTTAATATCCAAAGCGATTAGAAGGTTTTCAAAGCGTTTTAGCCACTTAGTCCAGCGAACGCCCACTGAAGCAATATCTTCATGAGCATTAAATTGCTCCAGATATGGCAGCGTTCTTTCTGCCATCAATCTATCTTATAAACTTGTTCATCCTCGTCGCCAATGTAGTATTCAGAGCACACGAACAGACTGATGTTTCAGTCATATATATATACTAGAAATACATGCATGCAGCAACCCCTCGCCTCGGTTGAACGAAATCAGTTATTAAAGCATAGGGATGGTAACATGATTGTTAGAAAATTTATGTGGGTTGGGGGTTTTGGAGGGTACATGGCACAGAGAGAAAAAGAAATTGAGAAAAGTATGGAAATATTTTTCTGCACGTGGAAACACTGTTGTCATAGCAACTCGCGACGGCCGTATATTTTTAAAGAATCAAAGTTTACCCTCATATTCTTGTAAAAAATCGCAAAAATACGACAAGATTCCTACCTTTTTCTGGAAGTTAAGTCACTCATCTATAGTGTTATGGTAAATTGTTTTAATTATTAATTACCATGAAATATAACATCAGACGTCTCATACAACTTCCGAAGTTTTATGTTACGCTTCAACCGGTTTTTGCCATAGGCAGCCCAATGGCGAATGGTTTTATTTGAAATAAAAGTGCACTAAAACATTGAAAATTAGAACAAAGCTATCCGTATTTTGATTAAATTGAACATGTATCATTTATTCATGCTAACTAAAATCCTGACATCCTGCATATTACGCAACGGGCGACTCGCGTACCTGACAGTGTTCAAGCAATGTAAGCATTATATAGTATATATATATCCTAAGGTAGGCAACTTCAATCCCGATATCGACATGGACACATGCAAACAATCCGAAAATACTTCAATTTATCCCTAAAATTAAGCTAAAATAACAACAGAAATTAAATCTACGATAATTTTACTATATACTGGCCATATTTTAATATTGAAAACAAGTTATGGAAGCAAGAAAATTGCGAAAAGTTTTTGATATTTTACTCATTTTTTGAATGGGACGATGCTGGACCCGCGCTGTTGACTTTGAGAACGTTTGAAAATGACGAATTTGTTATCTCATTGGCTGTTTTTTTGTTCTCAGCTGTTGTGACACGCCAATGAGATAACAAATTCGTCATTTTCAAACGTTCTCAAAGTCAACAGCGCGGGTCCAGCATCGTCCCATTCAAAAAGAGTAAATATCAAAAACTTTTCGCATTTTCTTGCTTCCATAACTTGTTTTCAATATTAAAATATGGCCAGTATATAGTAAATTATCGTAGATTTAATTTCTGTTGTTATTTTAGCTTAATTTTAGGGATAAATTGAAGTATTTTCGGATTGTTTGCATTTGTCCATGTCGATATCGGGATTGAAGTTGCCTACCTTAGGATATATATATACTATATAATGCTTACATTGCCTGAACACTGTCAGGTACGCGAGTCGCCCGTTGCGTAATATGCAGGATGTCAGGATTTTAGTTAGCATGAATAAATGATACATGTTCAATTTAATCAAAATACGGATAGCTTTGTTCTAATTTTCAATGTTTTAGTGCACTTTTATTTCAAATAAAACCATTCGCCATTGGGCTGCTATGGCAAAAACCGGTTGAAGCGTAACATAAAACTTCGGAAGTTGTATGAGACGTCTGATGTTATATTTCATGGTAATTAATAATTAAAACAATTTACCATAACACTATAGATGAGTGACTTAACTTCCAGAAAAAGGTAGGAATCTTGTCGTATTTTTGCGATTTTTTACAAGAATATGAGGGTAAACTTTGATTCTTTAAAAATATACGGCCGTCGCGGAGTTGCTATGACAACAGTGTTTCACGTGCAGAAAAATTTTCCATACTTTTCTCAATTTCTTTTTCTCTCTGTGCCATGTACCCTCCAAAACCCCCAACCCACATAAATTTTAACATCATGTTTACCATCCCTATGCTTTAATAACTGATTTCGTTCAACCGAGGCGAGGGGTTGCTGCATGCATGTATTTCTAGTATATATATATGACTGAAACATCAGTCTGTTCGTGTGCTCTGAATACTACATTGGCGACGAGGATGAACAAGTTTATAAGATAGATTGATGGCAGAAAGAACGCTGCCATATCTGGAGCAATTTAATGCTCATGAAGATATTGCTTCAGTGGGCGTTCGCTGGACTAAGTGGCTAAAACGCTTTGAAAACCTTCTAATCGCTTTGGATATTAACGATGAGAAACGACAGCGTGCACTGTTGTTCCACTATGCTGGCTGTGAAGTAGCTGATCTCTTTGACACCTTTCCCGAGAAAGATAAAGGGAAAGACAACGATTATTCGAGAGCCGTAGAACTATTAACCGAATACTTCTCACCGAAGAAGAACATTGAATACGAGGTGCATGTGTTTCGTCAGGCGAAGCAAATGAGTGGCGAGACAATGGACGGATTCCACACTCGTTTGAGAAAGCTAGCAAGAACCTGCGAGTTTACAGACGTTGAACGTGAGATAAAAACTCAGATCATTCAAGGATGTTTGTCGCAACGAAGGCGGGCATTACGTGAAGCTATATCTCTTACACAATTAATTGACTACGGACGGTCGCTTGAAACGTCCGAGACACAAGCTCGTGGGATGGAAAAAAAACTACATTCAGAGACGGAGACTGGCTATGTTAATAAGACCATGCACGAACAGGTTCGAGATAAGAAAACTCACTTATCACGCTCTAAATGCTATCGCTGTAATGGAAATTATCCGCATACTGGTGTATGTCCGGCAATGGGAAAAACATGTAACACTTGCCACAAACAAAATCATTTCGCAGCGGTTTGTCGGCAACGAAAGTCGCAGGAAAGACCCAGGAATTTTAAAGGACAAAAAAAGAAACAACAACATAGAGTGAACAAAGTGGCAACAAAAAGTCAACACAACACGTCGAGTAGCGAGGATGAGTATGTATTTATGACTGTGGGGGCGAATGTGAAGACAAAAGTGCATCCAACCGCAATGGTAACAATTGGTAAAGAAAATATAGAATTTATCGTGGACACTGGAGCCACAGTCAATCTCATTGAAGAGTCCGACTACCTGCGCCTTAAAGATGTCAAGTTAAAGAAAACGTCAACGAAAATATTTCCGTATGACAGTCAAGTTCCTTTGAAGCTCCTGGGTAAGTTTGAAGCAGTTATAGAAACAAATGGAAAATTGACTGTTACAGAATTTTACGTAGTCAAAAAGAATGTTAAAGCGGGTGGGTCTCTGATTTGCTATAAGACAGCCCATGAACTAGGGTTAGTTACCGTGGTGAATCAAGTAGAAGATATAAAACCCTCAGTTGATTCTTGGCTTAGAAACAAGTATCAAAGTGTGTTCTCTGGAATTGGCAAAATGAAAAATCATCAAGTTAAGCTACATATTGATGAAACGGTTAAACCAGTTGCCCAACCCCATAGAAGAATACCTTTTCATGTACGAAAACAAGTTGAGCTAAAACTTAAAGAAATGGAAGATGATGATATTATTGAAAGGGTTGAAGGTCCCACGCCGTGGGTATCCCCCATTGTAGTTGTCCCTAAGCCCCACAATCCACAAGAAATACGTATATGTGTAGACATGAGGCAGCCAAATAAAGCAATAGGTCGAGAACGTCATCTCTCTCCAACCATTGACGACATCATTTCAGAACTTGGGCAAGCTAAAGTATTTTCAAAATTAGACTTAAACCAGGGTTATCACCAGTTGGAATTGGCGCCAGAGTCTCGTTATATTACAACATTTAGTACCCATGTTGGTTTAATGCGTTATAAGCGTCTTAATTTTGGCGTAAATTCTGCTGCTGAAATATTTCAAGAAGCCATAAAGGGTGTAATCGAGGGTGTTCCAGGATCGTTAAACATTAGCGATGACATAATTGTGTATGGTTCAACTCAGGCAGAACATGACAAGCGTTTAGAACAAGTTCTCGAGCGTCTGCGCATGAATAACTTAACACTGAATAAATCGAAGTGTGAATTTAATAAGCCTAGTTTGATCTATTTCGGCTACACCTTTTCCGGGGATGGTGTTTTGCCTGACCCTAAAAAGGTAGAAGCAATCAGAAATGTCGAAGCTCCCAAATCAGCGAAGGAAGTTAGAAGTTTTCTTGGATTAGTGAACTATTGCGGACGATTTATCCCCAATCTGGCTAACTTGGCGAAGCCACTGCGAGAGCTAACGAAGAAAGATGTAAAATGGCACTGGACGGAAGAATGTCAGAAGTCCCTGAGTGAAATACAACAAGCATTGTCTAGTAATACGAAGTTAGCGTATTTTCAACCATCGTTGGAAACCGAGTTACTGGTAGATGCAAGTCCCACAGGGATCGGTGCAATTTTAACACAGAGAGATTGTTCAAAAAATGCTGATCCTCGAGTTATATGTTATTCTAGTCGAGCTCTCTCCGAAGTGGAACAACGATACTCGCAAATCGAAAGAGAAGCTCTGGCAATCATGTGGGGATGCGAGAAATATCATCTGTATCTTTATGGAAAACCTTTTTCCGTCATCACTGACCACAAGCCGTTAGTCAAGATATTCAATGACCCAGCTCACAAACCACCACCGAGGATTGAACGTTGGATCCTGAAACTTCAGCCGTACGAGTTTTCCGTTGTGTACAAGCCTGGTGAAGACAACCCAGCTGATTACCTTTCCCGTCACCCTGATCTAACAACGAAATTGAGTAGACGAGAAGAAAAGGTTGCTGAGGAATACATTAACTACGTATTCACGAACGCTATTCCAAAAGCACTAACTCAAGAAGAAATTATGGTGGCCACTAAAGAAGATGCAACCCTTCAAGCTGTAATCCTTGCGCTAAACACTGGAAAGTGGTACAACGTGAAGTCGACAGAGAATATTAATATGACCGTTTTCAATGCTTTAGCTCGGGTTAAAACAGATCTTGCAACTGCTAATGCTGGCAATACTCTCCTAAGAGGGACACGAATTGTTATTCCACAGAGCCTGCAATCTAGAGTGATTCGGTTAGCACACGAAGGACACCAAGGGATTATAAAAACAAAGAAATTGTTACGAGAAAAGGTATGGTTCCCTAGAATCGATGAACTAGTTGAAAAGTGTGTGGCGGAGTGCATTCCATGCCAAGCAACAACTCAAGTTAAGAACAGTGAACCGTTGAAAATGACAAGTCTCCCTGATGGTCCGTGGCAGAATGTTTCAGTAGACTTTTGTGGTCCTTTCCCTTCTGGAGATTATCCATTGGTGACAATGGACGATTACTCTCGATACCCGAGGTAGAAATTTAAAGTCGACGTCCTCAAAGAGTACAATCCCGAAGTTAGACAAGATGTTTTCTGCGTTTGGAGTTCCAAAACAAGTTAAAACAGATAATGGTCCCCTCCTTTCAATGGTGCGGGTTTTAGAATGTTCGCAGAGTACCTAGGATTCTACCACAGAAAAATAACTCCATACTGGCCACAAGCTAATGGAGAAGTTGAGCGATTTATGCGTACCTTGGAAAAGCAATACGAACTGCTCAATTGATGGAAAACCTTGGAAACAAGAAACTTATACGTTTCTTCGAAATTATCGCGCTACCCCTCATTCCACTACAAATATACCACCATTTGATGCTATGTTCCAACGACCAATGAAAACCAAATTACCTGAATACCCAGCAACAAAAAACAGTCGACACAAAAAAGCCTGAATTGCATAGAAAAGCTGAATTACAAATTAATGATGATAAAGCGAAGATCGAGATGAAATTGTATGCTAACCAACAAAGGCATTCTAAACCTTCAAAGATAGAGAAAGGTGATGTTGTGTTGGTGAGAAATCAGAAACGAGGTAAATTG
Organism: Dendronephthya gigantea; assembly: GCF_004324835.1. Classification (NCBI taxonomy): domain Eukaryota; kingdom Metazoa; phylum Cnidaria; class Anthozoa; order Malacalcyonacea; family Nephtheidae; genus Dendronephthya; species Dendronephthya gigantea. Next base: position 23,562 of record NW_021163511.1, read on the forward strand.
CAACCTCCCTTCCAACCTGGTCCGTACCAAGTCATAAGGAAAAAAAGGGTTCTATGCTGACTGTTCAAAGAGGAAATCTTCAGGTTACTCGAAACTCGTCTTTTTTTAGGAAGATTAAACTGGAGACAAAACGTGGAGAAAATAGTCCAGAAGAAGAAATAAATGATGATTCAGATGATGAATCATTGTGTGGAGAAGCCCCTAAACAAAAAATACGATGCAGTCAAACACTAAGGTATCAGCCCCAAATAACGAACAGTTGTTGAGGAGATCCTCTCGGATTCGAAATCCCCGAAACATTTAGACGATTACGTTTGGACATTAGAAATTTAGTATAAGACGAATTCTTAATAAAAGATACCTAATCAAACAGTTAGAGTAAAAGTAGAGTAATTAGCGTGGAAAAAAACCAACAATAAAAAAAAATTAGTTAGAATTCTTTTGAACCTTTAAGAATAAATATATAATTTAAGGTTGAGACAATTACTGACTTGGGGAGGAATGTAGTATAGTTGATTAAGTAATGAATAATGTCTTATGAATAATAATTAGTTATGCATGGTTTAGAAGACTATAAATACAAGCTGTAAAACATTTTAAGATATCATATATGATTATATGAAACATCAGTCTGTTGGTGTGTTTGCTCTGAATACTACAGACTCTTGCTCATTTCTTTTTTAATTGACCAAATTTGAATGGAATAAGCATGACCATCATCACTTTCTCAGGTCGTTGACTTTTTTTCAACTCTATGCTCCCCATCTTTAATGTTATTACACGAATGACCATATAAATTCATGCCTCTATTTTCATAATATGATAAAAAGCAAAGATAATTTTCAAACAAAAATTTTCCATAATCCTTTTGCTGTTCATACTTTAAAACAGATGTTAAATTTCGCATATCGAAAACATATCTATTTTTCAATTCTGACTTTACTAACAAATGTGTTAAGCGAATTAAGCCTGGAATTTGAATGCAGGTTTCCTTTGGAAAACTTGAAAAATTATCAGCAAAAAAAATTTGAAAAATTTTAATTGTTCCATCTAAAGGAAAAGCATATGAATCCAAATTTTCATCAAAAATGTATTTTGAAATAGGTTTAATCGATATAACTTTTTCAATATGTTCGTTTGAAAAAATATGAAAGGGAAAAAACATAACGCATTTTTTAAAATTTTTATAACTGCAAACAAAAACAAACTGAAACTCTTCATAATTTTCAATTTTATTTATCCAATATTCAAAATTTCCAACTTGAGTAAATGATACAAATCCTTGAACTTCGTTACTTCTTTGAATTTCACGAACTTTTCTTTCAAAATCATCCTCTTTCCGCCCAAAATAAAAGGGTAATGCATAAACACAAAGATCAAAACAATGACGCAATTGCTTTTTTTTCATATATTTATCCAATGGTTTCAAATAAATTAATGCAGGATCAGCTAACTTTATACATGCATTTCCACTCATTTCTCCTCAAAATGTATACCTGGACAATCAAGCACCTTGAATATATAACCCTTTTACCTTTTCAAATTTATCAACCCTTTGAAGTTCATTAAATACAAATAAAGTAAAACAATAAACCTCAAATCGAGAACAGTGAAATGGTAATCCTCGAGAACTTTTTCCATGACGAAAACATGATTTACTTTTCATTTCAAAAATTTGTAATTGCTTTTCATATTTTGCACAACCAAACAGTTCAAGATTAATGCATTCAAGAGAATAATAAGAACATAAATCCTTTTCAATATGCCCACCCTTAAAAGCAAAAACAAATGTATTATCTGAAAAATTCCGTTTAAAAATATTATGAAATTCATGCTGAGTAATATCAGAATAAGAATACTTTTTTCTCAAAAATGGTAAACCATGTATTCTGTTTGAAACATATGAAACTGATGAGAAATCATGATCACTCAAAAAAACACCAGGGTGATAAACATAATAAGTATGACAAATCATATCACGAACAGAAAAAATTGGAGCAGTTGATGGTACCCACATACCAATCATGCAGCCATACATTAATTCACAAGATTATTTTTCTTATAAAATGAAATACACAATAAATGTTCAAGGAGTGTGCGATTACAAGGGTCAATTCATAGATGTAGATATAAGGTGGCCTGGAGCAACTCATGATGCAAAAGTGTTTTCATACAGCAGTATCAATACTGTCTTGCAAAAACAAAATCTACCATATGTCAGGAAAACATTATTACCTGGAAGGAATGACATTGGACCTCTGTTACTCGGAGATCCAGCATGGCCTCTTTTGCCACATGTCATGAAAGAATATGGCACATGTACAAGTGATGCACAAGTTATTTTCAACCAGATGCTCAGAGATGCTAGAAATGCAATAGAATGTGCATATGGTAGACTGAAGGCAAGGTGCCAAATATTAACGATGCCAATCACATTCAAGTAAGAAGATGTTCCACTTATTGTTTTGTCATGTTTTGTTCTGCACAATTGGTGTGAGCAACATAAAGTTTCAATAGATGACAATGTATTACAACGACAAATTCAACAAAACCGATTGATGCAGTCAACATTAATAGACAGAAGATTTACTTGTTCTTTAGCTGAGGGAAAGGCAGTTAGAGATATTATAAAAGACTACTTTAATGAACACATGAAATTTCAGGTATGTTGTAAAAATGTTATTACTAAATATTAGGGTTCAAATTCTTTTTTTTTGCTTCTATTATTTTTACCATACAACTAACTACCAACAAATTAAAAGATTTATATTTATTCTTCAAAGACAGGTATTGGGTTTTTACTTGCAGCCTTTGACGTTCTAAAAGCTCACACTGGAAGCAAAATATCACACGTGCCATCAAAAAGGTGGACACGAGAAAACTAGTACAGCGATTTGTGTTACCTGCTACAGTGCGAAAAGAAGATGCACACTTGGTTGTTTCAACAAATCTACAATTGAACGTCACCAGAAAAATGTACACCAATATGGAGAACAAATCGATGTTATATCGGTTGAAGATCCTAGGGCTTTGCCTATTCTCAAAGTGTTAAAATCAGCGTCCGCAAAAAAGTGAGCGTTAAGCAATTAATTTTATTTCATCTTAGAACCATTGATTTATTCTATTCATTGTTTATGAAAATTTGCCTCATTTACGTTACATTTTTGTAGGCCTCATATCGCGCCTGAATCAAGGAAGCGACAACATCCCGATAACACAATCAGTTCCTCAACTCAATCAAAACGCCCTCGCCTGGATCATTCATCGACATTGTCCGCTTCGCTTGAAGAGACAACTCATTCCTGCAACATCAAAATAAGAAGTGAAACAGAGTCAGAAAAAGATGCCAAGGATAATGTGCAGGTCGCTGCTGTGGCCGACTGTGCACTGGTTTCTGAAGATAAAACTTCCAAACTGCTCGCCAAAGGTAAAGATCAAGAGACAGTCGACTTAACCAGTGACAATGTAGGAAGCGCAACTCGTCAGTCATCCCTGGATTCATTCATGAATTTGAGGCAAAAGGAGGTATTAACTGCAGATGCCAAAATGATGAACTAGTTAAGAAAGTTGACGAAGTTTTAATGTTGGTTTCTGCTGGGGGACATTCAAGACAACCGCCTAATACTAAGGGCCTGTTTACATGAATCCGGATTGACTTTCAATCCGGATCGAAATGTTAAGTCAATCCGTGTTTACATGGAAAATGGGTTAGAGGATTGGAATTTACGCGGGAAATTCAATTCCAGGATGGCGATAATAGCAGCAGTTTTCTTGTCAGCTCTTTCAGCACTTGTACACCTTAATACATGCATGAAGCTACTCATTTTGCAAAGAATCATTTTGAGAAAGAGAAAGGTTGGCATGTTATGTTTGATGAGGAATACAATTGCACGAAAGCATGAAATAGTGAGACGAACAATAATACATAAGCGAAAACGATTTTGGATAAAACCCGGTAGGACAGATGTCTGGTGGAAAAATATGATTGAAGGTATTTGTATTCAGGAAGAATGGCATAAAAACTTTAGAATGTCAAAGCAGAATTTTATGGAGTTGGTGGACGAACTTCGACCTTATATTTCACCGTCAGTTAATGCACCAAGACCAAGTATTTCAGCTGAGAAAAAGGTTAGGAAATGTATATATGCTCGTATATTAGGTGTTATAGTTTTAAATGTATAATAATATATAGTGAAACCATTTATTGCGCTTTCAACAACAGAGACCATGGACATCAAAATAACAATGCGTATGAAAAATTGTTTGAGTTTAAAGCCCCCACCTTTGCTTCTAATTATACAAATGTGGTATGCAATTTTTTTTTGGCTGAAAATGTCTGATTCCCCTCTTTTTTAATTAATGACCAATCCCTAAGTTTTGTATTTTCCTTACTTATATGTCTATTAAACTATTTGAATCATGACTTATTGATACATAGCAACACAACTGATATAATTTATTGATTCTTAATAGGTTGGAATAGTACTTTACTATTTAAAAGATTCTGGTACAGTTAACATGACTGCAAATACTTTTGGAGTAGCTGTCAGTACTGTTACAAGTATAATACGGCAAGTCTGTCAAGCTATAAAAGATCACCTTTCACCCATGTACATATGTTTGCCCCAAGATGTAACTGCCATGGAAAAGATAATTGCTGGATGGGAACAGAGAACAGGATTTCCAATGGTTATTGGAGCAGTTGATGGTACCCACATACCAATCATGCAGCCATACATTAATTCACAAGATTATTTTTCTTATAAAATGAAATACACAATAAATGTTCAAGGAGTGTGCGATTACAAGGGTCAATTCATAGATGTAGATATAAGGTGGCCTGGAGCAACTCATGATGCAAAAGTGTTTTCATACAGCAGTATCAATACTGTCTTGCAAAAACAAAATCTACCATATGTCAGGAAAACATTATTACCTGGAAGGAATGACATTGGGCCTCTGTTACTCGGAGATCCAGCATGTCCTCTTTTGCCACATGTCATGAAAGAATATGGCACATGTACAAGTGATGCACAAGTTATTTTCAACCAGATGCTCAGAGATGCTAGAAATGCAATAGAATGTGCATATGGTAGACTGAAGGCAAGGTGGCAAATATTAATGATGCCAATCACATTCAAGTAAGAAGATGTTCCACTTATTGTTTTGTCATGTTTTGTTCTGCACAATTGGTGTGAGCAACATAAAGTTTCAATAGATGACAATGTATTACAACGACAAATTCAACAAAACCGATTGATGCAGTCAACATTAATAGACAGAAGATTTACTTATTCCTTAGCTGAGGGAAAGGCAGTTAGAGATATTATAAAAGACTACTTTAATGAACACAGAAGATTTAATAGACAGAAGATTTACTTATTCCTTAGCTGAGGGAAAGGCAGTTAGAGATATTATAAAAGACTACTTTAATGAACACATGAAATAGTGTACAATGTTGAACAACAGAAATGTCTTATACATAATAAACTTCGGTTTACTAGTACAAATGAGAAGACCATGCATAGTAAAAGTTTAACATTTACATTTAAGATAATATAAAAAACTTCAATAATATACTGTATATAAATACCAGCAGCCTGTTGTTCAAAACTCAACAAAATTTAAAAACACTCTTGTATAGCTTATGAATGATTCAGTTTCAATAAGAAAGTATTTAGCTTTTTAAATATATTTAAAAATCTATTTGTCCCTTTAAGGTTAGAAAATCTCATTTTGCTTGAAGCTTAAATGAATAGAACTGTTTTATATTTGGAAGTTATCCATTGTGTAAGCTATACAGTAAACAGGCTTCAAACAACTGGTGCCACAATCTTATAATGTTAACACAACGTTCAGTTATGTTCATTGATATCCAAAATAATATAAATAACCTCAGCAACAGTAAACTATAAATACCAGTAGTCCAATGCTTTCATAATCCCCTTCTTGATTTTGGATTCATTGTGGTGTATCAAAATGGTATCCATACTGGCTCATATGAAATTGTGGTTGAGCAAGGGGCATTGCATTTCCATGGTTGTTCATTCTATCAGTTAAAGCATGCATGGTAGTTGCCAGTGTGTTGCATAATACTGCTGTTGAATCGGCCATTGATTTAATTGCAGTTTCCAGTGATGCATCTTTTTGGTTCATTGCTTTTACCATTTCTTGCTGGAGATCAAGTTGCTCACAAGAATGCTGCAGCAAGATATCTTGTCTTGCTTTTTGTGTGAGACCCTTTTGAAGTTTTTCTCGCTTATTATCAACAAAATGTTTTGGTGTCTGATACGACTTTTTCCTCTTTGCACTATTGGCTCCACTTTCACCTTCATCAGAATCAGAATCCGCTTCAAATAATGTGGTTGATAAGAATTCATTTTCCTCCACATCTAAATCATTTGTATCATTGACATTACTCGTAGATTGAGTCTCAATTCCAAAATCAAGCGGCTCTGTCCCAGCTGAACCACCCCATAACTCATGACAATCATGCCAAAATTTTGCTGTGAGCTGTCCAGCCCCAGATCGTAGCCCATCTTTGCAATCCTTTCCGTAGGATTGTTTTAAAGCTTTAAACTTGTTTGCAATCCGTTTATATCCCATTCTTATCATCTCTTTATCCTTCTTTACAATTTCTGCATACTTCTGATATTCGTCTTTTGTCATGTCTTCGATAGTTTTATCTGGCTGGGTTGGTTCAGGCTTTCCAAAATCATCAGGCCATTCAGCTGCTATGGTTACTTGAATTTTTCAAATAATACAACTTTATCCGAATCCCATTCTACACCTTCACCTAGCTTCTGTCTTTTGAAGGTATTTATGGCATCCAAAAAACGTTCAGTTTTCTCATCATTCCATTTCCAGCGCTCAGCTTTTGACAGAGGATTCTTAGTGGGATTCTTGTTTGTCTTTCTCGCCGCCATTTTCTCGTTTAGCAGGGTTTCAATTAGGCATGCGTTGCTCGTTCTAGTCTTTTCCCAGTCGCCTTCTCATACCGGAATGAGTTTCAATTCGCGTTTACATGGGATCGAAACTAAATTTCGATCTGGATTGAAATCTCGATCCGGAATGAGATAAGGAACGAACTTGATCCGGATCAAGTTAAACTCATTCCGGACTCATGTAAACATTTCATAGGGTTTGTATTAAAATGGAATGAGTTCAATCCGGATTGAAAGTCAATCCGGATTCATGTAAACAGGCCCTAAAGCTCAGACTGACATGACCTTTCTTTGTTCAACGTGAGTTTTGCATAATATATGGCATATGTTATGCCAAGGCTGGTACAGAAGCTATCGCGGAATCTTTCTATCGCGTGATGGATGCTCAAGAAAAAGATGGTGGACAAAGCTAAGAAGTCCTAACAATGCGTACCAAATTAGATTGGTGTTTGCCCTCGATCATTCAGTGTGAGAAAGCCCTATCAGGAATGGCAAAACTCTACATCAAAGGGGACAAGTCTTTAGGTCTCAACAGACACTCTATTCCCATCTACAAGGATGGAAGACCAAACAGAGAAATGTCAATTGTGATCGACAGACTGTGCACGAAGCCTGCCCGACTCCCATTTTTAGTTCAACCTGATCAACCATCTGAGAGATGAACACTTAACTGAACATTGTTGTGTACATAGTTTTTATAAGTATTCCAATTGCGTTTTGAAATATAGTATTCAATAGTTAATTTTTACTAGTTTACAATATATTTTAAACCAAAACTACAAAAATTGCAAACGCGCTAACTTTGTTAACTATTCACAATAACATGCGTAGTGACAGGCAAAAGGGCGACCAATTTTTGCAAAAAATACTCTCGCACGCCCCCCCTCCCCCTCCCTACAAAAATGCAGAATGCGTACCCTCTGTAAGTCCATAAATCATAGAAATTTTATCCGTAAGACGCGCATTTTTCCCCCCGAAAAATAAACCTTTAAGGCGCGCATTTAGCAAAGATAGCAGTCTGGGGACTTTCATCCCGGTGTGGCGGTCTGAGATTGTCATCGTGCTGAAATTGTAAATAAAGAACTGCGCATGCTCGAAATCGAGCTTGTAATCCTGGCACGCGGTAAGGCGATCTGAAATTGTTATCGTGCTGAGATTGTGGTATTAAATTTGTAAACAAAAATTCGCCAAATATTCAACATAATTTTGAAAAGTAAACACAAATACCAGGAATAACTACATGCACGTCGTATTATTACAAATTATTTATAATGGTTAAAACGTATGTATTATCTTTTTACTAATGCTGTTTATTTACAAATTGTTAATAATATTTTATCTGTTGTGCTGAGATTGTTGTGGTTTATAGTTTGTTGTGCTGAGTTTGTTGTGCTGAGTTTGTTGTGCTAAGTTTGTTGTGCTAAGTTTGTTGTGCTAGTTTGTCATGCTTAGTCTGTTGTGCTGAGTTTGTTGTGCTGAGTTTGTGTGCTAAGTTTGTTGTGCTGAGTTTGTCATGCTGAGTTTGTTGTGCTGAGTTTGTTGTGCCAAGTTTGTTGTGCTGAGTTTGTTGTGCTAAGTTTGTTGTGCCGAGTTTGTCATGCTGAGTTTGTTGTGCTGAGTTTGTTGTGCTAGTTTGTCATGCTTAGTCTGTTGTGCTGAATTTGTTGTGCTAAGTTTGTTGTGCTGAGTTTGTTGTGCTAAATTGTTGTGCTAGTTTGTCATGCTTAGTCTGTTGTGCTGAATTTCTTGTGCTAAGTTTGTTGTGCTGAGTTTGTCATGCTGAGTTTGTTGTGCTAAGTTTGTTGTGCCGAGTTTGTCTTGCTGAGTTTGTTGTGCTGAGTTTGTTGTGCTAAGTTTGTTGTGCTAGTTTGTCATGCTTACTCTGTTGTGCCGAGTTTGTTGTGCTAAGTTTGTTGTGCTGAGTTTGTCATGCTGAGTTTGTTGTGCTGAGTTTGTTGTGCCGAGTTTGTTTTACTTGTCTAACGCCTGATGATTTTACTGGTCAGTGGGGAAGCTCTGGAGCTTAATTAATGGGTTAAACACTGTCTTAATTGCACACACTATTTATAAAAGATTTAGTATAAGTGGCCCAGTGTAATAATATTGTGATTTTTATAAGATATTTCTTTTAATAAAAGATATCATAATATATATACAATGCTTAAATCCCTATTTACATTTTCTATATACAATTCCTAAAGACTATTTACAGTTCTTTCAAGTGAAAGGAGTTTTTTTGTTGACATTCCTTGAAATTCTTTGGCAGCCTCGGTGAAACCAATCTTTGCATTTTTCATACTCGACCATGAATATGCCTTTGGTGTACGGTTGTCAGAACACTTCAACTTTTTCCACACGGATATGTTTTTGGTGTTGTCCTCGAGTTACTGATTCAGGAAATAGAGTTAGATTGTCCTGCTGGTAGCATGTGGACAAGTGACCTCGCATCATCTCTTGTTTCCAGATGTTGGTAGAATCATACCAATGTCTTTTTTGAAAGGGGCAGGTTTAACAGGCAATGGTCCAACTTTTCTTTTCTTTGCTTTCTTCACGGAAACAACAACTACATCTTGTTGTTCTTCAACTTGAACTTTTCCTGGCCCAGCAGCTCTGACCTTTGATTCTATAATTAAATAATAATAATTGTTACTTTTACCAAACAGCTACTGAGCTACATACATATCATTGGTATTGGATAAACAAGTATACCTTCTGATTCTACTGGAACCTCTTGAGCTGGATGGGCATCTACTTGTGGCATCTGGTCTTCAGAAGCAGCAGAGGTTGATTTGTGAAAATCACTTGACATGTGTGGCTTTATTTGTTCATAATGCACTTTGACCTTCAGAACTTCACCACTGTCTTTGGCCAGAGAGATGCGCTGGTGATTGTCTATTTCAACAATCCTGTAAAAGTTGTACATTTATTAAGCATACTTTCTGTCATATAAGAAATCTTGCACTTGCTTACAGTAAACAACTATCTTTTTTGAGACTAAAACTACTGCGAGTATGGAAGTACTAGTTCACTATTGCTTTATCAGTACTGTACTTACTATACAGTACTGTACCTGTATGGACCAGTCCATAAAGCGTCTAGCTTGCCACCCACACGACTCACATTTTTCATCACCTTGTGGAGGACAAGGTCACCAACTGAGTGCTGAAAAACCTTGACCCCCTTTTCTTTTCTCTTTGCCAAATCTTTCTGCTGCTTTTCCTGGGCTTTCTCAACATTAGCTTGGACCTTAATATAATTTTAATTGTCATATTATTTTTTAATATTGTAATTATGGTACTACTGCACTATTATTACTCTCCAGGCAGTGGAAGTACATGTGAGTTATTTTATTATGTTTGTTTCATAAAATGGAACCAACAGCACTACCTGTTTGTCAATGCTGCTCATCATTTCTTCTCTGTCAAACATCATTTCTTCCAGGGCTTCATGAGAAGGCGTCTCCAAATTGAGGCTTAAATCACAATCTTCTACTACCTCTTACTACTATATTACTAAAATACAATATATGTACATATATCACAAACAAATAGCAATAAAATAGTCGTATTTGTTTGTTAAAACATATTTATATCCATCATCACCTAAGTAACAATGTGTTAGTTAACCATTAACTGGCAATGCAACTAAATGTGCCCTACAACAAATGACGCTTAATGGGTTAAAACAACAAAAATTATAATTACCTCTATTGGGGTTTTGGCATGGCGTCCAAACATCAAGAAGAATGCACTGAACTTTGTCGACCCTTGTTTCTGTGTCCGTATTGAAAATGCAACATCTTCCAAAAAGTCATCCCAATTGTTTTGGTGCTCATTTACTAATTTGGCAAGACATACTTTGAGGGTTTTGTTGGTCTGTTCATCAAGACCATTCGTCTGAGGATGGTACGCACTAGTGACAGAACGATTGATGCCAAACTTTTTGCAAACCTCTGCATTCACCTAATAAAAGGTTAAAATATATTGAGCTTGTGTAAAGATGGTTATTGATCAATTAATGCTCCCTGGTATGCCATTATAAATCCAAGCTAAATAAATATATGTGTTTACCTTTGCCACAAATTCCCGTTCTTGGTCTGACAGAAGCCTGCAAGGAGCACCCCATCTAGAAACATAAGAAAAAAATAGCTTCGTCCAAATAATAAATTTAGGGTTTTTAAACATGTTAGTTTTTACTTTACCTGCAAACAAATGTTTTTATACTCTGTGCAATTCCAGCAGCTGCTTTTTCTTTTAATGGATAGAAGTCCACAAACTTTGTGTACAGTGGCGGACACTTGACTGATTATTGGGGGGGCGAGTGCCGAAGGCACGAGTCTTCTAGGGGGGTCCGGGGGCATGGCCCCCCGGAAAATTTTTAAAATTTGGATCTCTGAAATGGCATTTGCAGCATTCTGAGAATACATTTTGTAAATAATTTTAGGTTTTCAAAACCTAAGGTTTTGTTATAAATCACATGCTAAGCATAAAAAAAACAACATTTCAGAGAAAATATTCTGGATGATTATCTACATTTGTGACTTAAACAATTTCGACCGTTCAGCGATGTCAATGATGACATTTACTTACGAGACTCGCAGTAATGTGTCCAACAAAATGCATATATGCTACTATTTAAAAGATAATTGTTGTATGTGTTAAAAATAGAAAGTTTATCATTCTCTGATGTAAAATACACATTTAATACATTTAATTTCATGTTAAATACGAAGTTACAACCATTCGCTAAACGGGAAAAAACAGTGTTTATGAGCAGGTTATAAGAATATTTCAAAACGCTTCCGAACAAACAAAGAAATAAACAATACAAAATCGTGCGCAGGACGGACTTGACAGCCACTTGAAGGCCATGTTTACACTGTATTGGATAACCTTCCGCTGTAACCTGAGTATCAGGCTCTTCCGCTGCGACGCGAAAACCATACCGGATAGGCGTTTAGAGCCTACAGACTGGCGTAATTGGACACAATTAAGCTTAGTCATTGGCTGTCGATAAATTCGCTTACTCATAAAGTATTACTGTATTGCATCAGAAATTATGTCATAGTTCTATATCTAGAATTTAGGTCATAATTTACACCTACCCGTTAGTATAAATAGCTAAGCGCAAAACATGCATTATTCATATGGCTAAAGTCTGTACACTGTGAATGTGAAATTGTGAATCTTTTGAAATCCATTTTCCAATATATATTTTAAACTTATCGTGAGTGATTGTATTGTGAATTGTTGAGACGGGTGAAACAATTAAGAGAGGCGAACTTCAACAATATGAAGAGGACTGCAAATCGCACAATAACTTCATATTTTGCTAAAAGAGCAAATCTTGAAGTGACTAATGAATCAGATGAAGCACACCATTAACAGCTGGAGCTGTGGCAACCACAACAGTGAACGAAGAAGATAGCGCTCACGTCAGGACTACTGACAACGATACAGTGTCAAGCTCTCTAATCCCGTCAACATCTGCTGCTGTTACTCCGTTGACTCCTTCAGTATGTGTTGTTCAGCCGCCGCAAGTGGGAGTTCGTCTAGTTGATCTAGACTCTGCAGTGAGTGATCTTGGAACTTTGGTGGATGGGCCCTCGCAGCCAAACCTTGGATCCTATCCGAGAGGCCAGAAGAATCGTTGTTTTCGAGCAACCTGGTATACAAGTTATCCGTGGCTTGAATACAGCATTGCAAAAGTCAAAGCATTTTGTTTTGCATGTAGGAACTTTAGCACATCGACGTCAAAGAGCGACACAGCATTCACTAAAGTTGGTTTTTCTACCTGGTCAAAGGCAATGGAAAAAAATCGCGGATTTAAAGCCCATGACGCATGCTCTGATCACCTCCTTTCCATGACTCGCTGGGAAAGTTACAACATCCAGAAAAATAATCCAGGGGCTAGTATTGGAAATATGTTAGATCCTGGAAGACCGTCTTTAGTGGAAAACAATCGAGAATACATGAAGACGCCGTTGGAGTATCATCGGTACTTTTGTTCTGAAGAGATGGCGTATAGAGGGCACGATGAAACTGACGAGTCGCTCAATGCAGGAAAGTGGAAAGAATTCATCAATGTGATGCTACGCACTAACCCAACATTCAAACAACTGCATAGGAGGGTGATTCAAACATACAAAGCATACGACTACACATCAAAGCGATCTTCGCTCGAGTTAATAAGAGCCATGGCTTCCGAGGTTCGACATCTGATAGAGGAACAGATAGACAGAGCGAGGATGTATTCAATGCTCATCGATGAATGCAAAGATAATGCGGGGCATGAAGAGCTGTCGACTTGTTTTAGGTTTGTAAACGACGAAGGACAAATCGAAGAACGATTTTATGATCTCGCTAGACTTAAAGAGACTGATGCCCAGACCATTGTGAATGAAGGGGTTTTGGCAACAATTGAAAAACTGAGCTCGTCCGCCACTCTTCTGGCGCTTGGAGCAGATGGCGCATCTGTTATGAGCGGATGTTACGAAGGCGTAGCTGCTAAACTGAGGAGATATTATCCTTGGTTGCTTTATATCCACTGTGCTGCGCACCGTCTGAATTTGATTGTTGCGGCTTATTTTCGTACAGTTAATGAAGCATGTAATGTAATAAATGTCTACAAGGCTTTACACACCATTTTCAACGTCGCCAGCAACAGAGAAATATTCTAAGCTGTTCAAAAGGAGTTTTATCCAAAACAGCCCATAATGGCAGCCTCCTCTCTTACAGAAGTCCGATGGGCTTGTAAGTTTGAGGGTGTTAATACAATGGTTAAAAGACTCCGAGCGATTCTTGTAAGCCTTCAGAAGATCGGCGCTTCCAATTCAAAACAAGCCGATTCAGCAGCGGGTCTCTATCACAAAATTCTCTCGGGAAAATTTGTTATCTCCCTTTGCTTTCTTCATCAGCTTTTGTCAATAATGCATGGATTAAGTAAGGCTATGCAAGAGACCAATGTCAAATGGCTAAACGTAGCCAACGAAATGGTGGCTGTAAGGAAGCTTCTTGTTGAGATTGAAACCAACGACATCATTGAAACCGCCAAAGAGCTATGCTCGACTGTGAACATTACCTTGGACTATGAGGATCCCGTGCATGTTTCCAGACAAGATTCCACAAGATCTGCATGCCCTCGTGAATTCTGTAATCGTCTCAAGGCAGCTTCTGTTCCCACGCTCCTCGAGGAGTTGGAACGACGTTTCTCTGGTGAGAATACTGATATACTGGGAGCTCTGGAGGCTTTAGATGCATCAAAATCGACATACCTGGATTACAAGACTCTGTCCAGTGTCGTTGCCAAATTTGGAGATTGTCTCCATATTGACTCTCCCTTGCTTAAAACCAAGTGTGAATGGGCGAAGATTCTAATTGCGGCCGGAAAGAACATCGACCCTGAGTTGTACCCCAACTTATTCAAGGTGATCGCCATATCGAAGACCTTGCCAGTTGGTACTGCAACCGTGGAAAGAAGCTTCAGTGCTATGAATCGGATATTGAGCTGGGTTCGTAATAGCTTAGACAGTTCATTGGCCAATGACTTTATGTTACTATCGATGAACAAAGACCTGTTAAAAAGGATAAACTTGGACAAAGTGCTTGATCGTTGGGTAAATCAAAAAGCCCGAATTGCACCTTTAATTAAAAACATGTTAAACTATCATCTTAATACTGTAGATACTTTCAAGTTTCAACTGTTGTTATTATTGTTTATAGCCATCGATAGTGCTATGCCTACAGCTACGTCGTGTCAATAGTCAAATGAGAAGATTAAAATTGTTTCTAAAGAAGCATGCTGCTTAAATCTGTTGTACATTTGTGCTTAGTATATTTTTCGCTGTAAGTCTTTTATGCAATGTGTGAACATTTCTAACCCTTTGGGAAGCAAAATTCATATGACAATGGAAAAATGTGAAGCATCAAGCATGTTGTAACTTGTAAGAAATTTCTTTATCCAAACTTCCTTCATAACACTTATTTTGTGGGATTAGAATACTTTCGCTTGTTTTTTTAAAACACACCATTTTGCTGCTGTTGTTATAAAGTAGTGCTTTTACAGTTTACTTCTTGAAATGAAAACTTTCTCGTGCTTCCACTTTTCAAAATGAAAGCTTCAGCTAAAATTATTGGGGGGGCGATCGCCCCCCTAGTGTCCGCCACTGTTTGTGTAGTAGTCTGTGAATGTCAAAACATATTTATATTTATTATCAGTGGTGGGCAGAGGTCCTATAAATTTAAATATAGGAAATATAGAAATATACATGTACATTTGTGGGTTAACGACAGACATTGTTAACTTTTGTGCTTAACATATTAAGCATCAGAGCTTCCCCATTGACAAGTAAAATCGTTTGTCAAAACAAAGAGTAGAGCGCATTGCCAGTTAATGGGTTAAGAACCTATATGGAGCCTTACCTATTAGGTCCATCCCAACCAGTTCCAAAGCCTTGTTCACTTTAATTTGCTTGAGTTCAGGTGCTTGGGTTTTCAACTTCTCAAACCGTTGACAGCGATCACAGGATTTACACTAACAATGAAATGCACTATGATTATTAAACATTATGGTATGGTATATGTTTTTTACTGTTTTTGACATCACTTTAGCCAATATTATATATAATATGGGATATGCAGTGGCGGACACTAGGGGGGGATCGCCCCCCAATAATTTTAGCTGAAGCTTTCATTTTGAAAAGTGGAAGCACGAGAAAGTTTTCATTTCAAGAAGTAAACTGTAAAAGCACTACTTTATAACAACAGCAGCAAAATGGCGTGTTTTAAAAAAACAAGCGAAAGTATTCTAATCCCACAAAATAAGTGTTATGAAGGAAGTTTGGATAAAGAAATTTCTTACAAGTTACAACATGCTTGATGCTTCACATTTTTCCATTGTCATATGAATTTTGCTTCCCAAAGGGTTAGAAATGTTCACACATTGCATAAAAGACTTACAGCGAAAAATATACTAAGCACAAATGTACAACAGATTTAAGCAGCATGCTTCTTTAGAAACAATTTTAATCTTCTCATTTGACTATTGACACGACGTAGCTGTAGGCATAGCACTATCGATGGCTATAAACAATAATAACAACAGTTGAAACTTGAAAGTATCTACAGTATTAAGATGATAGTTTAACATGTTTTTAATTAAAGGTGCAATTCGGGCTTTTTGATTTACCCAACGATCAAGCACTTTGTCCAAGTTTATCCTTTTTAACAGGTCTTTGTTCATCGATAGTAACATAAAGTCATTGGCCAATGAACTGTCTAAGCTATTACGAACCCAGCTCAATATCCGATTCATAGCACTGAAGCTTCTTTCCACGGTTGCAGTACCAACTGGCAAGGTCTTCGATATGGCGATCACCTTGAATAAGTTGGGGTACAACTCAGGGTCGATGTTCTTTCCGGCCGCAATTAGAATCTTCGCCCATTCACACTTGGTTTTAAGCAAGGGAGAGTCAATATGGAGACAATCTCCAAATTTGGCAACGACACTGGACAGAGTCTTGTAATCCAGGTATGTCGATTTTGATGCATCTAAAGCCTCCAGAGCTCCCAGTATATCAGTATTCTCACCAGAGAAACGTCGTTCCAACTCCTCGAGGAGCGTGGGAACAGAAGCTGCCTTGAGACGATTACAGAATTCACGAGGGCATGCAGATCTTGTGGAATCTTGTCTGGAAACATGCACGGGATCCTCATAGTCCAAGGTAATGTTCACAGTCGAGCATAGCTCTTTGGCGGTTTCAATGATGTCGTTGGTTTCAATCTCAACAAGAAGCTTCCTTACAGCCACCATTTCGTTGGCTACGTTTAGCCATTTGACATTGGTCTCTTGCATAGCCTTACTTAATCCATGCATTATTGACAAAAGCTGATGAAGAAAGCAAAGGGAGATAACAAATTTTCCCGAGAGAATTTTGTGATAGAGACCCGCTGCTGAATCGGCTTGTTTTGAATTGGAAGCACCGATCTTCTGAAGGCTTACAAGAATCGCTCGGAGTCTTTTAACCATTGTATTAACACCCTCAAACTTACAAGCCCATCGGACTTCTGTAAGAGAGGAGGCTGCCATTATGGGCTGTTTTGGATAAAACTCCTTTTGAACAGCTTAGAATATTTCTCTGTTGCTGGCGACGTTGAAAATGGTGTGTAAAGCCTTGTAGACATTTATTACATTACATGCTTCATTAACTGTACGAAAATAAGCCGCAACAATCAAATTCAGACGGTGCGCAGCACAGTGGATATAAAGCAACCAAGGATAATATCTCCTCAGTTTAGCAGCTACGCCTTCGTAACATCCGCTCATAACAGATGCGCCATCTGCTCCAAGCGCCAGAAGAGTGGCGGACGAGCTCAGTTTTTCAATTGTTGCCAAAACCCCTTCATTCACAATGGTCTGGGCATCAGTCTCTTTAAGTCTAGCGAGATCATAAAATCGTTCTTCGATTTGTCCTTCGTCGTTTACAAACCTAAAACAAGTCGACAGCTCTTCATGCCCCGCATTATCTTTGCATTCATCGATGAGCATTGAATACATCCTCGCTCTGTCTATCTGTTCCTCTATCAGATGTCGAACCTCGGAAGCCATGGCTCTTATTAACTCGAGCGAAGATCGCTTTGATGTGTAGTCGTATGCTTTGTATGTTTGAATCACCCTCCTATGCAGTTGTTTGAATGTTGGGTTAGTGCGTAGCATCACATTGATGAATTCTTTCCACTTTCCTGCATTGAGCGACTCGTCAGTTTCATCGTGCCCTCTATACGCCATCTCTTCAGAACAAAAGTACCGATGATACTCCAACGGCGTCTTCATGTATTCTCGATTGTTTTCCACTAAAGACGGTCTTCCAGGATCTAACATATTTCCAATACTAGCCCCTGGATTATTTTTCTGGATGTTGTAACTTTCCCAGCGAGTCATGGAAAGGAGGTGATCAGAGCATGCGTCATGGGCTTTAAATCCGCGATTTTTTTCCATTGCCTTTGACCAGGTAGAAAAACCAACTTTAGTGAATGCTGTGTCGCTCTTTGACGTCGATGTGCTAAAGTTCCTACATGCAAAACAAAATGCTTTGACTTTTGCAATGCTGTATTCAAGCCACGGATAACTTGTATACCAGGTTGCTCGAAAACAACGATTCTTCTGGCCTCTCGGATAGGATCCAAGGTTTGGCTGCGAGGGCCCATCCACCAAAGTTCCAAGATCACTCACTGCAGAGTCTAGATCAACTAGACGAACTCCCACTTGCGGCGGCTGAACAACACATACTGAAGGAGTCAACGGAGTAACAGCAGCAGATGTTGACGGGATTAGAGAGCTTGACACTGTATCGTTGTCAGTAGTCCTGACGTGAGCGCTATCTTCTTCGTTCACTGTTGTGGTTGCCACAGCTCCAGCTGTTAATGGTGTGCTTCATCTGATTCATTAGTCACTTCAAGATTTGCTCTTTTAGCAAAATATGAAGTTATTGTGCGATTTGCAGTCCTCTTCATATTGTTGAAGTTCGCCTCTCTTAATTGTTTCACCCGTCTCAACAATTCACAATACAATCACTCACGATAAGTTTAAAATATATTGGAAAATGGATTTCAAAAGATTCACAATTTCACATTCACAGTGTACAGACTTTAGCCATATGAATAATGCATGTTTTGCGCTTAGCTATTTATACTAACGGGTAGGTGTAAATTATGACCTAAATTCTAGATATAGAACTATGACATAATTTCTGATGCAATACAGTAATACTTTATGAGTAAGCGAATTTATCGACAGCCAATGACTAAGCTTAATTGTGTCCAATTACGCCAGTCTGTAGGCTCTAAACGCCTATCCGGTATGGTTTTCGCGTCGCAGCGGAAGAGCCTGATACTCAGGTTACAGCGGAAGGTTATCCAATACAGTGTAAACATGGCCTTCAAGTGGCTGTCAAGTCCGTCCTGCGCACGATTTTGTATTGTTTATTTCTTTGTTTGTTCGGAAGCGTTTTGAAATATTCTTATAACCTGCTCATAAACACTGTTTTTTCCCGTTTAGCGAATGGTTGTAACTTCGTATTTAACATGAAATTAAATGTATTAAATGTGTATTTTACATCAGAGAATGATAAACTTTCTATTTTTAACACATACAACAATTATCTTTTAAATAGTAGCATATATGCATTTTGTTGGACACATTACTGCGAGTCTCGTAAGTAAATGTCATCATTGACATCGCTGAACGGTCGAAATTGTTTAAGTCACAAATGTAGATAATCATCCAGAATATTTTCTCTGAAATGTTGTTTTTTTTATGCTTAGCATGTGATTTATAACAAAACCTTAGGTTTTGAAAACCTAAAATTATTTACAAAATGTATTCTCAGAATGCTGCAAATGCCATTTCAGAGATCCAAATTTTAAAAATTTTCCGGGGGGCCATGCCCCCGGACCCCCCTAGAAGACTCGTGCCTTCGGCACTCGCCCCCCAATAATCAGTCAAGTGTCCGCCACTGGGGATATGCCTTAAAAGATTAAGGTTGAAGTCTAGTAAATAAACAAGATTATTAATAGTTACACTTACATATTCAACAACATCCTCTTTCATGCCATTCTACAAATAAAACTGTGATATTTTTGCCAAAGTGTTATTTATCCCACTGTGCTCACCCATTGGATTAGAGTGGTATTAGTAGAGAATTTCTGATATTTCTTCAACTTCAGTGATGACTTTCTTCCACATATTCTTCTTTGCACCAACATATCCTAACTCCTTCTCTGTATGAAAAAGAAATATGATTTTGCTAATTGCTGTTCGATATAAAACATTGGAATAAAAATTATTGGTTAAATTGTAGAATACCAATGCACTTTGTAAACTTTCACCTAATAGTCACTTGAAAACGTTGACAATAGAATCAACCAAGACATTCAAGATATTAACCCATTAAGTGGCAGAGCTTCCCCACTGACGAGTAAAATCATCAGGCGTTAGACAAGTAAAACAAAATAAGTAGGGCGCACTGGGGTGCATTGCCACTCGATGGGTTAATTGATAATACATAGGAAAATAATAGACAAAATTAGACGGCCATGAACATTAGACAACTATGACTTACTTTTAAAATCCCACTGGTATGTCTTAGCTTGGTTTTTAATGTTGCTTGCTTCTTTTTTGCTTACATTTGGTGGGCAAACATTTGTTGTCAGGTACACAACGAGATTCTGGCATAGTATTCTGTACTTCGCAAGTCTTTCTTCTCTAGTTCGATGATGCTTAGCCATTTGCGGATGATTTCCATCATTACCAACTGCTACAGAATCATGATTACCAACTGCCGCAGAATCTGACAACTCATGTTCTACCAAAACATCTTTGCCAATGCCATTTACTTCTGCTGGAGCTGCAGTCTCATTGGCTGAAGTTGCGACTACTTTAGTTGCAGTAACCATGATTATCGCATAACCTAGAGCAACAAAGTAATTCAAATAAAAATAATATATCATTGCCAAATGTAACTAGCATGAAGTCTTGAATTTAATTAGCCTCTCATAATTATAGCTGAAAATTTAATTTCAATTTTCACTGCTTTAATACAGTCTCTAAATAGCAGAGTTTTATATAAAAGTATTTACACACTACTCTAGACGAACAGTGTAAAATTAAACAAGTTGTGTGCTCATCAGAGTGATCTGACATTTAGACCAGATCAGATCGATGAAACATTAACATTTTGTAATGCCCTACACTATTGCCAGTATGAGATTTACTTGCCAAGTTCTAGTGTGTATACTTAGTCTAAGATGTGAATCCAAAGCGAAATCCTGTCGATTTATTATGAATATGGCCTTGCACAGTTTTATACACATGCTCTGTATGTCAAGCAAAAATATTACAATGCTTCTTGAAGAGTTTATATCTACCAAATTTTAAACTTTAGAAGCCCTTACCTTCAATATGTTGATGGTTACTGGATAGTTACTTGTAAAAAATCACCAGTTGTTTCAAAATATCAAAAAATTATTGAGATTTAGATCGGCTGCTTTCTTGCTGTGTTTACGAACGGATAATTATGCAGAATGTTGCAATCTCAGCACGGCAACATTTTGGCACACAAGACCGCGGGCGGATACTGCTAATGCGCATGCGCAGAACAATTTCAGCACAGAGCAATCTCAGACCGCCACACCGGATTCAGCTTTTCACACATATGCCAAGTTGACCGCCATGGTCAATTTACCCTAAAACAGTTGAGATAATCTGTCCTAAATGAAATGCATACAAACTCTTACAGGTCCTAGACTAAAGGTAAGGTGTTTTTCTTTGCTTTCCCTCTTTGTTTTTTCTTTGCACGATTTTTTGCTCCTCCCCCATCACTTTTCTAATGCATGGTCCACTCCAGAAGGTAACAATAACACAGTAACAATCCTATAAGACTGACTTGACCATCTGTAAACATCCATATGCCAAACAAGGAGTAACTTTATATGAGAGTAGGTTGAATCTGGTTCTGCTTGAAGCACTACTTTGATTTTATCTTTGTCAGGGTCAGATTGTTGTACCTCCCCAAAATACCATCCTGGTCTCCATCCTAAATCTCCAATTTTCTCTTTACTGCACCTGACTTTAACCACAGTTAATAGAATATGCATGGTTTGGATGGTATGCATGGTACAATAGAACTCATTAACTATGTCGGGGAACATTTATGCAAAAAATCGTTCCTTATTTGTCATGTGTCTATTGTATTTTAAACAAATAAACCAATACTAAGGTCTGAATTAACATTTTGTTCAAGTCACAGTTGGGGAGCTAAGCCAAACCATTGCTATTGGTTAGTTGGGCAAAAATACAATTGACATGTGACGGACAAGGAATCATTTTTTGCATAAACCTGGACAATACATAGATAATGAATTGTATTGTACTTCCATCTAGTCTCCAAACCATGTATGTTCTAATAACTGTGCTTTAACTTTGCAACCAACTTCGTAGAATTCCTCTATTTCAGATTCCTTGTGTGAC